>NC_134468.1:64895045-65018555 GCF_964194025.1 Convolutriloba macropyga
GCTGTTAATTAGCTCTGTTAAAGATCGCGAACTGCCCCCCACCACCGGGTAAGTTTGTAAAAGATTATTCCTATACTTAAGTGGGCGCATACAAGTCTACCTGTATCTTGAGTGATGGCCACTGGGGACGATTCGACTGCCCCTTCATCGTCTGCGCTTGTGATAATGGAAAAGTGGTATTGCATCCCAGGTGTCAAACCAGCCGCTGTGAAAACTGGTTCCACGTCCCTGTGACAACAATAAAATTATTTCAACGCCACATCACTCCTGAAGCTGAAAGTCCATCTACTTCTTCTACTCTGGTAAAGGAACTAAAGGACATTTAGTCAGGGGAGGCGTCATGCCACGCCCTTGTTCACCACCTTCAAACAATAATCATCACCAGATATGGGTTTCATGGATAAAGAACGTTCTCTGTGAAAAGGGATCGTTTATAGACCTTAATTTACTATATACTGTCCATGTTATTGTATGTAAGTTTCTTCAAACGAGGAGTGTAATTACACAGTGAAATTAAATTTGAAATATCCTGATCGGTACATGATAACACTTGACAAATCATGATGAGACCTTGAAGATCTCTCTGGCTAAGAAAGTGACAGAGAGATATTACAAAAACTTTAAGGATGAAAGAAAGACATGTCAAGTATTAAGATTCGGAGAAAGAGAAAAGTTAAGAATATGGAGTGCTTGAAAGCTTTTCTAGTCAATTCAACGTATTTGGAGAATTTCCAGGATAATCTTTTGTTGATAACAAAGGAATTGGGGGTAATTGGAGAAAAAAAATAAAATTCTCTGATATTGACATTGTCTTCACATTGTCTTTATCAATTGGACCTCCCACTTGGTAGACTCAGCGCACGTATTTCAAACTCCTATCCCAACCGTAGTTTTGCTATGAAGGATTTTCATAATAGATCTAAGATCAGAACGAACCGACACACTTGGAAAAAAAACTGTAATGTGAAATTTACTTATTTACTAATTTTCAATAATTTTTCGTGGTCCTGATTTATGCAGGTGCTATCAACTATAAAGGCTGTATAACTATTATGCTAAGATTTTTAAGCTGCACATCTGTACTCCATGTCTGCAAGTTTACCAACAATAGATCAAACAGTTATTCATAGTGACGTCAGTGAGTTTTGGGTGAAATCTGATTTTTGAGACTTTTGTTTAGGGGAGACAGATTGAACTTCAGACAGATTGAAAACACGTTTTTAGTTGCAAAAGATTTAAGACTTCATCCTGTTTTTCCAGGAAAACACAAAAAGTGGCATTTTCTAACTCCAGGCAGTATCCAAAAGCTAGTTATTTCAAGAACTAAAACTTAATTGCAAATAACTTCACACAATTTAGAGGGGGTTTGAAAAATAGCAAAAATGCCAACCTCACCGCATATTTCTGCAATTCCCTGGTAAAATGTATAGAGAACATCTTTGTTTAGACCAAAAATGGGGTTTTGCGTTCGGCATACAGAAACCAGAAAAAGAGATAAGCAAGTGAAAAATTGACACAGATAATTATTTTGATCTTTCAGAATAAAACCAAAATACTGCTCAAAGCCATCAGAAATTGGCAAAAGCACATGATAAGTAAAAGAACAAAAGAAATTCCTTTATTTGAAAAAAAATTAAACAAAAAAAATTAATTTCCTAAGTTCCTTTCTTTCATAATAGCTTCTTAGGTATGAGCAATAACATGCACTGTGAAATTAGATCTTGAATTAAATCTAGAATTTCTAAATTACTCTTCTGCGTTTCAAATCTGCTACTTGACCAATTCTTTGATCAAGCAGAGGTTCAGTAACGCAATGGTGTCATATTTCTCGTAATGAGAAAATGAAGTTCTATCTGAATTTGAAAAAGTACTTGACCTTTTTGGCTCAAACAGCACGTGTATGTGCTTCTCTGGAAAGTATTACTTCTTTCAGCAATGTATTCATTTCCAAAAACTTTTTATACCACATTGGATTTTTTCTGCCAGAGCGTTGAGAGCGTTTTTGGAGCTGGATACAAAGTGCAGAGAAAAACCCTATTGTCCAGATAATGGCCATTTTTTCTATTACTTCCGTTTTTTATTAATCAAACTTATCAATTTCCAAATTCAAAAAGACGTTTTTGCGAACATGTAATAAGTAATAAATAAATAACTATTTTTCGCCTTGCTCCGCACTATTCGCCAAGCTTTGCAATTTTCAACGAAAATCTTCACACCTGAGTTATCTACAAAACCTATCAGGTTAAATTTCCGAACTAGCGGTTTAAGGTAGGATGGAGGAAGAGCGAAGAGCACTTTTCTAGAAGCAAAATAGATGGGATGAAGTTGTTCCCGTCTAAAAGAAAACACCGAAAAATTGACGCCGAGATATATTAAAAAATCAACGAGAACTTACATTTAAAAGGAGCAAGCTCTCAACACTAACTTTAAATTTGAATTCACTGGTGATGTATGAAAGGCATAAATTAAATTTTGCTAAAGTTCCGACAAACATTAATTTTCTCGTTTTCCTCTTTGATCTCTTTTGCTTAAGAATTACGATTGCCCCTTTTTTGTCAATCAAAAATATGGTCGAAAATTCTCCCCCAAAATTGAAAATGAGAAGTTCCAGTGAATATTAAATATTGTTTTTTTGTTTACAAATTCCCAGCCAACATTTTGTGACCAGTACTCACTTGCAATCTGTTTTTTTTTTAAAATAATACCAGATGATAGAGGACATAGAGGACCAAATGAGCATAAGATAATGTTTTGATAGTGTAAAACTGAACTAAAGAAACTGAGGCGGACGTACATTTAGTTGTTGATGAACCAACAGAACTAGTAAATTTGCAGACAGAAAAAACTGCTATATAACAAATGCCAATACCCATTATTGAGATATAGTAGACAAAACGACGTTATATAATATTCAAAGAGATGGAAAAGGCTGAATTGGGTATAACCAATAAGTCGCCAGCCCGTCTATGCAACTGAAGATTGAAAGAGCAGAAAAAGGAAAGAGCAGGAACAAAAAGAGGAGACCAATATGAATGATGAAGTGTAATGTGAGATATTTTCAGTGAGTGATCCAAATCGCCCGTGGGAAAAACGGCGATTTCGAACCGAAAACGGTTAGCTAGAAAAACGAACAGAATCAGACGAGAAATTTGGAAGGGTGCGGAGGTTGTTGGAGGAGGAGGAAAGTGCGGTGAACCAACACTATAGAATGTATTTATAAAATTAAAATATCCTTATCACTACCATCCTCCTCTTAAATGATACCGCTCATCATCGTTCTTGTATATAGTTGATTTTAATTAAATGTTTTTTGAGGGGCCTGCTCGACCCGTCAAACCAGGTCAACATCAGGGGTCATGGCAAATGCTAGGTAAATTGCGTTAGCAGAGGGACCTATTCGTGTTGCCGCGTAAAGTTACCACTGACCCTCAGCCTCCCAGAGCAAACAGTTTAGACGTTTCTTGATAACGCCCGAGCAGTCATATTCAGATCCGTAGGCAAAAATATTTTCAACATTATCGTTGGAATTAGTTCAGCGGACGCCATCGGGAAGATCAGATAAAGGAGGGATAATGCTGAACGTACACAGTCTCACTCTTGATGATCTTTATGAGTTGTGTTAACGCGGAATTGGTTAACACCGCCCGAATTGATGCTGAAAGAAATATTGAAAAACAGGAGGCTTTTATAAAAATTTTCCTTATCTGAAAGAAACATGCTAACTTTTTGAAAGATTGCAAGAATGGATAAGTGTCATCCTCTGACAGGGTGATCACCGTTCCGATGCTTCTTAACTAGGATGCGTTATTCGTCCTCGTCGTGAAGAACTTGTTTCTCATTTCTAAAAACTTCCCCTTCTCCGATGGTGTAGAGGTAAATCTTTTCTGGCAATTGCCTTTCTCTACGGTGGTCAAAAAGTTTGGAAGACATTGCAGAGTTTTTTTATGTTGTTTTTTATTATACTTCCTCGCGTCCAATAAAACTTAAACAAGTCAGAACTCAATAGCATTCTCCATTTTTGTCTTTTCAGGATGAATTTTAATTTGGGATGAAAAATATGTCCACCCCCTACCTCCCCCAATTTTGCGAAGCTGATATCTCTGCAGCAAGTGAAACTCACCAACACGCTAATGGACCTCTAAGAACTTTGAACACAAGACTGGCCGTAACAGCTTCAGTGTTTGGAAAGCCGCTAACACTTTTGAGGGGAAAATGATAACTTTGGAGTAATTGCGAAGCCGGTCAATTTAAGTTTTCTTAAAATCACCTATCACAGATTGTGGAGGCTCTATGTTAAATTATGAATAAGCTGAATGGGACCCGTACCCTCCAAAACCATCTATTATAAACAGAAGACCCTATGCGCTTAGAGTTAAGCATATAACAAGTTTTGGCCATTATTTAGTTATTTTGACAATTACGAATACCCAACGTGACTAGGCCGTTAGCCTGTATCAGGTTTGCGGACACACTAACATTGCCACAGGAAATAATATATGTAAAAAAGAAACCCGGAACGCACAATAAATCCATATTTTGCAAGTAGGTCGAATGGGCGGCCACTTTTACTGGTATTTATTAAGGTTGTTTTGGCATTCAACACGCCCTTTTATCACGGCCTTAACTTAATTGGAGAGAACTATGCCAGCCAATAGCAGTCAAGAGGGTTGAAATCCTTTTGCCATTAGGGCGGCTGTTTTGTTTGAGCAAACAATTCAATTGCTTGGTTCAGTAAAAAAGCGGCTTAAATTATAAGCGCAGCGCAGAAAAAACTAAACATGAAAGAACTAATTTTTGGTTGTTTGGGACTACTTGCCGGTATTATTGAGCATGGGTCTCTGTTGTTTGTCAATAAACGTCGTTGCGGAAGTTTTGACGGAGCAATTGAACGGAATAGTTGCTGAAAATGAACGTGTGTTTTATGTCTGTAAATTGGAGTGGTAGGCTCTGATCGTGGTCTAACTCCAGCGTGTTTAAAAATCTTTACTGCTAGCTAGTGAAAGATTTATCGCTCTGATAGTTTGCGGCTATTTTTGGACGGTCATAGCGGATAGATAAATGTACCGGAATTGCATTGTTTTGCAGGTTTTTTCGTGTTTTTTTGTGTTTAAGAAACACCAGTCGGTACTCCGAGTAGTTGTTAAGTGTATTTTAGATAGAACTGTATTCATAATATTCTGGTTGAAGTATAGTTGATTAGGTTTTACCGTTAAAGTTCACAGGTATTATATATTCTGTTAGTTATTTTTTTATTCAGTTTGATCATGGAATAGGTGCACTGGCTGTTTTAATTAATTCGAAGGGTAAATAAACGGGGCTGTAAACATGAGTGAACCACCAAACAAAGCCTTTCGAATTGTGAGATCTGGGCGCTAGCTCCTGTTCTAAGATGCCTAATAAAGTTCAGAATGTAACGTGTAGCATGAGAGGAAGCTTTACTTTTTCAACTTTTACTTGATACATCAAGCCGCGAGGAACAAGAGAGAACAGTCAAGGACGCTATAAGAGACACAAAGATCAAGAACTTCAGAGGAGTTGGTCTGATGGTTACCACCACACTAGGCTTGCAACTGAGAGATGGTGGTTTGAATCAAGCTCTTGTACTTTCACCGTTTTTGCACCTTCTAGGACCCCTCAACACAAATTAATATGAACACTAATATAAAAATAATGCCAAAATTTTTATTATAACCTTGTATTGGAAAATACGAAAAATACCTCATTTGTGCGGCTGAAATATATAAAATTTCAATTAATTCCAATCAAAAACGGTTAAAATTGGGGAGACTTTAATTTTTCATCATCCTTTTTTACTAAAATCTAAATTGAGTGATTTTTGTCAAATCTTCAGTCTCTCATTTTTCATCCTTTTAATATCCTAATTTGAAAATCCTATTTTGGAAACGTCTCATCTGATGCCTATTTAAAGCTGTGATTAATTACGGTGTTTCTTGTCACAGTTGTTGATTTTATTTTCGAAACCAGAGGCGAGCTCCTACCGTAGATGAGTATCACTGCTGCCTGTTTCATCAGTCACATGTATCTTGAATGCCCGGAAGTATCCCTTAGAAGGTGGGTTCCATAGCAGTTTCACAGTGTTTGTATCAAAGTATGTCACTCTTACATCTGACACCGGTAGCGGTTCTGGTAACAAAAAGAAAATTGGATGCACATTTCTCCCTGCTCGTTTTAGCTGCGTTCAGCTTTAACAAATTTGAATCACGACCGAAAGCTTTTTGAGATAAATTTTGAGAATTTCGAATGAATATTAACATTAACAAGGAGGCTCAGTAATCTCCGTTCGCACTTAAGGTTCCGACCCCGCATATCCACAAGTTTGACTTGATTGTCGACCAAATGAGGAAGAGATAGAAAACTTTCAAAAATTTGCATATACAGATCAACAATCATTGGTGTATGAATAAAAAAAATTGATTCCAACTCAAATCACTTATTAAAATAAATAATGCCGTGTTAGTGAGCCAATGAGAATTCTCATTACTAGGAATACGAGACAAGACAAACAAACAAATCGAATAGCAACAACAAGCATTTATAAGCAAAACTCAATTTTTTTTAGATAAAAACTAAATAATGACAAAGTCGAAAAAAAGCAAAAGCTAAAGTTTCAAATAAAACCTATTATAAACAAACTCGCTTGGTTTTTGCTAGGAAAAACATGGGACCAGTTTTTGGCGACAATCGGTAACAAGCAGACCAAAAAGAAAAAAAAGAACGAAGTTACAAAAAAAACGTTTGTCTGCTCGAAAACAAATAATTAAATGAAACCCATTGGATACCAAATAAAAAACTTAAACCGATTTTTTTCACTGTTACTAAAAAAAGACATTGAGACCTGTCAGTTTCCAGAATATGCCGCACGTCTACAAATATAAACGAAAAGGTCAGACGAAAAACTGCTTTCAGTCAAATTTTGCAATAAAACAGCGTGGAAGCGGTTAAAACCATAATATAATCAGTTACAAAATATATAGTCAACTGCGTCTTTTTTAGATCCCAATATTGAGATATGTGACCAATGAATATTGAGACTGGGTATCAAATTTTAAAAACAGGAAAAAGTGAGATGTTTGAAAATACATTCATCTCTAGTTTTTCGAAAACTGTTAATTTTCAGGGCACCCAAGAATTAGATAGCAGCGAAATCTCCGAGGAAGATTGTTTATTTCTTAAAAACGCGTTGGGAGCTGATTTTAATCCGAATATGTCATACATCTAGAAAAAGATGTATGACATATTCGGATTAAAAGCATATCTAGGATAAATAGACAAAGCATGTCTAGGATAAATAGACAAAAATCAAAAACTATTTAAATATTTTGCATAAAACACTTGTATTAAAGGTGTAAAATAATAAGCACTGCACTTTAAAACTTAGATTTAATCAACTGTGGTTTTTAAACACCAATAATAAAAGGTGTAAGTTGTATTTAGGGAGACTAGAAAACGTAGTTAAAAAAGCCAATTTCAAATTTAAAAAATACCTCTTTTTAATTCTTCTAAAACATTTGATAACAATTTCATGAGAAATTTTAGCTATCAAATGAATCTGCAATGAGTTCTTCCAGAGAAAACCGCTGAGACCTGTATTTATGCAGTAATTCTCATTCGACTACACAAAGAACTACAAACATAAACGAAACTCAAAAAAACAACATATTCTTTCGCTAAAAAAAACAGTTATCGGGGCCGTTAATACAATAAGCGATGCACCAAAAAATGCCACAAAATGAATTTTGCCTTTCTTTATCATCAATAATTTTTATTAACAGCCGTGTTTTTAGAGAGTCGGTAACAAGTTTGCTAAAAAAAACAGCAAAACTTGAATTTAAAAAAAAACATGTTTACTTTTTTTGAAATATTTGATTTCAAAGTCATGAAAAACTTTAGCAATCAACTATCATCAACAAGCAGGTTCCTTTGCGCATCCATAGAAAGACGCTAGCACCTGCAATTATCTAGATTTTGAGAAATGACTACAAAAAGATTGACAAATAGCGACCGAAAACCAAAAAAAAAAATCTGTTAAATTATTCTAGAACACAGAGTCGAAGCAGTTAAAACACTAAACTGTTCAAGGAAAAACCAATAAGTTCACCGTTTTTCGCCTCTTAAACGCCCAGAATGTGACCCCTGAGCTGTCAATAATGTGACAAGAGCTTAAAAAGAACCTGAATGATGGGAAGATGTCCAAAAATTGTAAATTTTCACAAAAACTTGTAGTATCAAAGCAGAAAAACGATTACTTATAACGTAAAATCCCAGCAAGTATTAAATTTTTATTCAAATAGGAAACCATGAGACCTGATTTTGCTGATGTTGAGCTAGAAGTTGTCCAAGAAAAGAGAAGAAAGTCGCAAATCTAAACAAATCAAAGTTCGTTTTAAAAACTTGGATTTCAAAAGTCATAACGACCATAAGCTTTCGACTAAAAAGCGAAATAGGGTTACCTGAAACCCTCTAGAAAGGAAATCAGTTGGACTTGTCATTTGTTTGTTTTGGTATTAATTATTTTTTCTCCGTAATCAACGGAAAAAATGGGGAACTGCAAACATCTTTAAAAAAATCGACCGATTACAATCAGTTCGTTTGGAACTAATGAAACAACGATTAGACCGAAACTAGATTGGCTATTGCCATTCGTCTATTGCAAACATTTTATTGTTCCAAATTTTATGGATATTGATTAATTGATGAAAAAAGTAAACATATCAAACGTAAATGATGCACTTTGCTTAATTAAAGAGTTAAATTAGCATATAACCGGCAAACGTTTAATTCAAGTACACTCTCAAAGGATCCATAATTAAAACTAGCATGTTTTCAGGTCACCGAAAACTGCTTCGGCAGTTTTTAGGTGTTTTAATGCTGTAAATTTAAACAAATTGGACTACAAATGCCTATTTCCAGCCATTTTTGATGGAAAAAAGGATGAAATTTGTTAAATTTAGCACCATTTTTGCCGACAAATTGAACCAAACGGTTGAAAAACACCCATGTTTTTAGAGGTAAACCGAACAACACTACCTTTACCATTTTTTACAAATATTTGGAAAATGTGAAAAGAAACAACGAAGATCAGTCAAACGTTCACAAAATTTTAAACCTCGATAACTGTGTGGAAAAAAACAAAAATCTGGAAACTTCTTAGTTATATTTTTTAAAGAACTCAGTGACATTTTTTTAACAATTTTCAAAAATTTTGGCAAAATTGACGAACATTTTTGTCAAAAATAGTGAAAATGTGAACAGAACAACGGATTTCGGTTACCATTCTCAATTTTTTAAACCATTGTAACTCTCTTTAAAAAAACGAAAATAAAAAAAAATCTTTTTAATTCTACATTTCACGCTGGACAGGCTTTCTAATGATACCACTCACAACCCTCTACGGTGAATATATCGACCGGCGAAAATTGTCTGAACAAAAAAAAACCCGTTTGAGTATATAGTTCCTCCCTCACTTAAGTGGGTCGGAACAATTAGTTCAAGCGATTCTTTTATAGAAGTGCTAAGCGAGTTTCCGGCTGGAGAATCCATTGCTCATAAAAAATGTTCCATAGAAAAGTTCCATCCGTATTTGAAATTCGAGCATTCTATTATTAAAAGAACTTTTCTGCAAATGCAGTCTGTTTTTATTTAAATCACCGCGACCATTAAATTATTACTATTGATTATTAAATTATCTTTTAGCTGAGTAGATTTTTGATGATAAAATTTTTATCACAAAATTTAGCCATCAAAATAAAAAATCATCGCTCAATCAGCCATTCTGCTGATCTCAGAAGTCTATGTAATGACATTTTTGTAAAAATTTTCTCGGGTCATGGGCAATTGCAATAGTAGACCAAACAAGCGACGAAACTCGGTCAATAATGATTTCGCTCGTTAAATGTAAAAAAATGCCCCTTGCAAGCAACTACTGCAGTTTTCAGTCAATGCCCATTTTTTTCAAAATTCATTGTTCCTAATTTTAACCCAGGTTGAGGTGCCATCCGGAAGTGACCTCTGATCAGACCAAGTCCAACGCACATGGTGTGTTCCCAGACCAAAATTACAGGGTCTGGGATTTGGTTCCAGCGCACAATAGTATGATCAGAGGTCACTTCGGTCTGGGGATGGAATGACCAGAGGTCACTTCGGTCTGGGGATGGTATGATCAGAGGTCACTTCGGTCTGGGGGATGGTATGATCAGAGGTCACTTCGGTCTGGGGATGGTATGATCAGAGGCCACTTTGGTCTGGGGTTGGTATGATCAGAAGTCACTTGAGGATGGGAATGGTCTGATCAGAGGCGGATTCAAGCGCACATTAGTCTGATCAGAGACCATTTCGAGCGGATTTTTTTTTTAATTTTTTGTTTTTTTTTACAGAGAGATGTCGGCTTGTCAAGAGGCAACAAAAAGCAGCATTATGATCGCAGACAGATCTAGAGTCTGATGTTTTTGATCACAACCAAAGGGGTCCAACTGATTGATGTCAGTCCCCTTACAAGGAAACTTTGTTTAACTGTAAAATACGATGTTTTATATGGAAAACTGTCTAAATTTATCCATTGAGTTGGAAATATGCACTAATGTATACTAAATAACTTTTTACTCAGCAGCTGGGTTATCTTTTCTTTAGCAATAATAATTTTAGAATGGTCTTTTCTTTAGATGAATATAATAATGCAAATATCAGCTTGTATGAAGTGAATATATTATAACAAAATTCGTGCGGTGAGGTGATTTCGAGCGCACATTAGTCTGATCAAGAGTAACTTTTGAGCGCACAATAGTCTGATCAGAAGTGATTTTGAGCGCACAATCGTCTGGACAATGGTCTGGGTTTGAACTGGGCCATGGTCGCACAATCTTCTGGACAATGGTCTGATTATGGTCTGATCAGAGGTCCTTTCCGTCTGGGAAGGTCTGATCAGAGACAGTTTCGAGCGCACTTACAGCGCACACGGTGTTTTGAGCGCACTTTAGTCTGATCAGAGGATGCTTTGGTCTGGGAGGGTCTGATCAGAGGTAACTTTCGTCTGGCACGGTCTGATCATGGGTCACTTCCGGATGGCACCTCAACCTGGGAAATACTTTATCTCACTCTCAAAATGGTCAATTGACATTTGAGCAGATTGAAATGGTCCACTTGTAGCAGCAATTTGAACAGAGAATTGGGTTCCTGGCTTAACAGTCTCTGATTGGAAGAAGGTGAATTCAAACTCCCTGCTCTCATCATTATTCAGACACTCCTCAATTGAACAGATGCTCTCTATAATGAAACAAACAAGTCTCATCCACTAAGGCAGCAAGTAAGGATACAAAACAGAAAGGTCATTTTCGCAAAAAGAACAATATATTTAAACAAGGAGGCTCAGTAATGTGCGTTTGCACATGATGTTCCGACCCCGCCCATCCTCGTTTTGATTTATTAGTCTACCAAATGAGTAAGAGAAAGAAAAGGTTCAAAAACTCTCATAACAATCAGCAAACAATTGAAGCTGGATTAGAGAGCCGATGAGACTTCCCATCAATGAGAGTACTGGACGAGATACACCCAAAAACAAATACTAGCAAATATTAATTACGTCCAAAACTCGATTATATTTTAAAAACAGAAAATAACAAAATGAAGAACGAATCCGATAAAACCCGATCTAAACAAATAAACCTGTACATCATTAGATGTCCAATGGTTAACATATAAGTCTTCTCAAAAATGCGACTCGGTGACAGGCCGACAATAAAGAGCAAAAAGGAAAAAGTTCAAAAGGACAATTCTCTTTTTTTTTAAACAACCAATTTCGTATTGATTGAAACAAAACCACTTCGTATCACATCGACTCAATAGGAAGGCTAATATCTGCGTGAAGGAATTGAGACGTGTCGTTATCGGTAATATGATCGACGACTGCAAAACTAAGAGCGCCAATTGGGCCAATCCATTAGTGTGATAATGTGGAAAGGAAAGAGAAAACTCAGAATGAGTGAATATCCAAAAATCACAAATTTTTCAAATAAAAATGCGTATTACCAAACCCAATAAAACCATTAGTTTAAAATAAAACTATAATAAAGTTGTATCTTGATCTACTGAAAAGAGAATGCACAACCTATCCTTAAAGAGACTAAGCTGCAAAACTGAAAGAAATAATATAAAAGTCACAAAGCTCAAAATTTAGTTAATTTTTTTAAAAGAAATATCTTCAAAAGTTTTGAACTTTAAGCAAAGAAACAATTCAATTTGCAGTTGCTCAGGAATCTTGTTGTAATTGTTATTATTGGAGCCAAATCACAGGACGACAAAAAACAGCAAATTCGGATAAACTAGAAATGTCGTAAACAATTTATTGAAACCCCATTATATCTAAAATAAATTACAAAGCCATTAAAAACTTTAGACTGACGAATATGATTAAATGCCTGGCTTTAGCCCCTTTTGATTTTAACTGGCTCTTCTAGGTAAAGCGTCTTCGTGAAAAAGACAACAAAATGAACCACAAATACTGACCAGCACCAAAAACTCACAAAATTCTTATGAAAACATATTTCTAAGCTCTATTGACATCTGCCAAAACATAATCAACAGCAACAATGAGGTTTAGAGCAACAAAAAATGATGAGTTCTGTCTTAAATAAGACTTAGTTACTTGTTGACGACAAAGGTAACAAAAAATAGGAATAACAAAAATGTTTTCTTAAAAGAAAATAATTGAAAGTCTTTAAAACCGTTAGCTATAATTTGAAATCAGGAAACAGATTCAGCTAAAAATTTGTGGAAGCGTTCAAGGCCTTTAATGTCAGAAAAATACCGAATAACAACAAAAAAAACGGCATTCGGAGGCAAAAACAAAAATATTTCTGTTAAATTTTGTGAGAGCGCGGATCCGCAGCCGATAATACTGTAAGCCATTAACTGAAGTCTCTGAACAGGTTCTTTTGCACATTTCTTTAGTGTCAGTTGGAACTATCTCTATTGTGATAAATTGAAAAAAGAACAAATAACAGTCCCAGATGCCAGAAAATATGCAAAAACTGGGAACAACAAATCGATTTTCTAGAAAAAAGTCATTAAAAATTTTTAGCTCTAATCCAAAATTAATAAATAGATTCATTTAAACGTCATTAGAAGCAATTAGGGCTACTGATTGACATGAATATGTTGTATGAAAACAAAAAGGACAACAATTACAGGCATAGACACAAATCCAGGAAAATTTGAGAGAACGGCTTCACAGTCGCTAAACTGCTGTGAAGAACTATCAACTATTCACAGAAGTCATCTGAAAAACTTTTTTTGCAAACCTTTTAAAATGCCAATTGGAGCTATAATTAATAGGATTCATTGCAAAGAGAATAAATAACTACCTCAAATACAAGAAAACGTGCCAAAATTCACAAAACTTTCATCAAATTTCTTAGTAAGAAAGCCAAAAAAACATTACTTAAAAATAAAAACAATTTAAAGAGTAAATTTTTCTCCATTTGGAATAACTTTTGCCTTGCATAAGCTGAGACTAAGCTACATATTGACAGAAATAAAATTAAAAGTTGACAAATTTCAAAACTTCACTAACATTCTCAAAAAAAATACATTCAAAGTCTTAAGAGGCGTTAGATAATAACTGAAGGCATTCTATAGGCTCATCTGCAGCTGTTTAAGAATTCATTTGAACCTGTAATAAATAAAAACGTAATAATGTGGCTGCAAAAAGTTTTACAATTGAATCCCAATCAAAAGCAAGTCATTTAATGTTTACGAAAATACATTTTCAAGCCATAAATAGGATTCATATGGCCTTATTTTGTTGTAAATAGGATCGATAGTCATTGATTGGGCCGCGATTTTATATAATTCATGTCAGTAATCAACATAAAAAAAAGACTGCGAAAAAGTTTTTGAAAAACACCGCGCCCTAATATAATCCGAATAGTTTTTAATTGTAAGAATCCATGATGAGTTGACCCCTAGCCCTGATTTTTCTCAACGTCCGACAAAAACAAGTAATTAGTCCATATTTTTGCAAAATAGACCATTTATTAAATGAAATAATTCAATAAACCAAAACAAATCAATGCAATTTGTATAATTCTTATTTTTATTTCTTAAAAAAACCGGCAAAAAATTCAATTCTTGAAAACTTCTTCAGGAAGCAGATGTACAGTTATTTTTGTAGGGAGTTTTCATAGATTGTGGCAGCAGATGTTAGGCGTCTACTTTCTGCAAAATTAAACGAAGTAAAAACTAAAGCTTATTTGGAGCCTTTTTTGAGGTATCAAAAAAAGTATCAAATTCTAAAAATTTAGCAGAAATATTAAACATAAAGCTTGATTAAAACAAGTTGGCGAGCCTCCTCTATCCATACCATAAAACCAATAACATTGTTTTTGGAAGATTTTTTATCAAGTTAGCAAAGCTAACGAAAATTTGGTCAAAAATTACGGAAAATGTGAATAAAAAACAGCGGAATTCACTCTACTTTTCTCAAAAGTTTATACCTCGTTAACTCCCCGTAAAATACGAAAATCAGAAGAATCTTTTTTTATTCCATATTCTACGCTGGACGAGCTTTCTAATGATACCAGTCTCAACTCTCTACGATGAATATATCGATCGGCAAAAATTGCCTGAACAAAAAAAACTCATATGAGTACATAGTTCCTCCTCTCACATGGGGGTCGGAACAAAAAAACTTTGGTAAATTTTACTAATGCACATTAGAATAAAATGTAAATGGTAAAGCGGCAATGTGCAGTTAAGAGCATCAGTATGTGAATAAGATGACAGAAGCATTCATAAATTGAAATCGGCTTCTTTGACCCAAGCGGAAAAATCTTGTGGAAACGAAGACAATTATTCAGACGGCAGTTAGAATTTGCCTTCAAATGCAATTTCCCTTGTCGTATATAAATCATGAAAATAATTAGCCTCGACTTTAACCAGGGTTCGCCGCGACCTTGTAATTTATTTCAATATACCCCCCCCCCCCCCCCCCCCTCGAATTATTAGGTTTTTTCATAAATTCCAGGCCTAGACCAGGGTACAGCTTAACGTACGATTGCAACCCACCTCCGTAAAAATCCCTCAAATGCCACGTTTTAACTGAGTGAAACGGAATTTAGTTACACGCTCTATCGAAATTGAACGAGACTACTAGTTACACCTCTGCGGGGTTGTTCTAAACAAAGACTCTTTACCAGCAAACTGTTTACAATTTGGTCACACTTATTATATTCACTTGGTCAGTTTTTACCCGTTGCAGGCATATATCTATCGTAATTTGATTGGCCATATTATGAATTTAATAATCATGAACCTTTCCGTATCAAAGTCGTATCAAAACTGCGATTCAAAATGAGAAATGTTACAAATCAATGCGTAATGACTTTAAAACATTTTTCATCAACTGCTGTTAGTGTATACAATAATTAAAAATAATCTCACCTTCATCTAGGGACGTCTTTTCCTGAAGAAGTGTTGCTTTTACTCGCATTTGCTGGGCAAGTGTAAACTTGGTCAAAATCCCTTGCAACTTTAGCCCGGAATTTCTGTCGTACCCAAGCCTCAACACATTTTCATCAATGAAAAGCCGAGGGGGATCTGCAAAAACAATAGAAACTAATTTATAACAAGATTATTTCGTCGTTTGGCCACAAGCCGAGCCGGTTCATTTACAATTAAATTTTGTAAAGATATTTCCGGAGTCCTGTTAAGGTTCTCAGTTTAAATCAAGTTTCTCTGTTATCTTGTAAAAATTATTCTGCGTTGGAGTTTCTTGCATTTGTCTGATATTCTGGCATTTATGTCCGACCCATACAAAATATTTCTCGCCGTAACTGTGACACCAACAAATTCGAGTTTCAAAAGTTACCCACACTCACCTGTGTTAAAGTTTAAATTTGTAGTCAACGAGGTCATTTCGTCCCCTCCCTGTCCAATTACTTTTACGGCTACTTCATACTCGACTCCCCTGACCAAATCACCGATCGTAACAGAATCAGCAAATGTTCCAGTATCTGTTAACTCCAATGTTTGTGTCATCACCTCATTGGTCGAGAAGAACCGATTATGAACTGGCTGAGGTTTCAGTGTTAGCTCAACTCTTATTGCAGAGACATTCGCAGCAACAACGGAGGGAAGAGCAGTCCAGAAAACTTGAACCGAGTTTTGACCAGGAGTAATCAGAACTGCGCTAAGTCTTTCCTCAGCATCTGTAAAAACAACACAAAGGTATGGTTCTTCCAAAATTTTACCGTTTTGTTGAAAAATGTCGATCATTTTAAAATGTTGATACAAGAAACAATCAACAACAATCAAAAATGAGTCCACGTACTGCACAATTTGACAAAGAAATTTCTCTCAAGTGAAGTTGCATAACCACGAGCAAATTAAAATTCGCTGGAAAAAAATGAGACAAAATTTGACATTTCTAGCGAGAACCACCCTAAATGAACTGCACAAATTGCTTATAGACGTATCAAAATATGAAGCTGCGCCCTTTAAATGTTGATTGTTTGCCATTAGTTACACCTCGAAGAGAATTTTAAAATTTTAAATTTCACTAAACTGAAATTGTCAAAAAACTACTGTTTCTGCTGGAACCAGTTTCTCATCAACAGGTTAATGCTCTACGTTAACAGGTTAACGTTAGCATTAGGCGCGAAACAAGCAAAACAGACGTACTAAGCTCTTCTATTCTCTAAACATAACCGACTAACGTTGGGCGAATCGCTCTCAACCGACCAGCAAACGGTGGGCTTTGGTGATGGCCAGCTGGCGCTTAGGGATGCTAGCATTAAGAGATGAGGGGAGTTGGGGTCACAGGGGAGGGGGTGGACGAAGGGAGAGGGTAGCCCGAAGTGGGCGTCCAAATCGCCATGTGGAGAAGTGTTGGGTTGACTGAGGGGGGGGGCTGATCGGTCGAAATTCAAAGATTAAGAAACGAGAAACGCCTTTCACGTTTGAAATCGTCTCTTCAAAACAGCTTTGGTGAATTGCATACTTAAAAACTTAGAGACCATTAAAGTGTAAGGCTCTAATAGAGCTGCTAAGCCTCTTACTGACACCTGGGCTTAACTTGTGTATCCTGTTTTTGAGAACAAAATGTTGAAAGATTCAAAAGAAAAATGGTTAAGGCGAAATATTTCATAAAAAAGACCATAGAACTTTAATTTGCGAGCAATTAATTAGGAATAAGCAATTTAAGGTGTAAATTTAAGAAAAACATATTCGCTTTGTTTACAAAATTGCTCAAGATTAATCAAATTGAATTATTTGTAATCAAGTATTCATTGAATTTGATTTAAATTGACAAAAAAGTGTATCCTTGAGCAGCTATAAATAAATAAAACTTTGTGTTTTTGGAGATCTTCAAAATAATTTTTGTTTTCAAGAAACATAGTGTTTGACGAAATAAATTTTGATACAAGGAGGCAGTTTTGATATATATATATATATATATATATATATATATATATATATATATATATATATATATATATATATATATATATATATATAACAATCACTGTATCTTGAAAAATGTTTTTTCAACCTGTGGTTGGATTAATCCGAATAAAAAAAATTGGAGGAGAAATTGGAGAAAATGGACACAATTTACTTCTACATATTTATTTACAAAAATATTCAATTTTTTGCAAAAACATTAGGAGCAAAAACATATTGAAGGATTTTTTGTAGATCATTTATATGATTTATTTAACATTAACTATTTTTGATTTAAAAACTTTTCTTTCTGCGTTCCTCTATCAAATCACAACTTTTGTCTTTCTATCAATTGTATAATTTGGCCCCAATTCCAGATATCTCACAGGGGAGTCAAATCCGAGAGGTCTCCCGGGAATTTTGGTTTTAATTCCCTTAACATAAATTTAATTTGACCAAGCAATTTTTTGTCGTCCAAAAATGGCAAATATTTGAGGACAAAGGGCTTCGCTGAGCGTCTTTCCGTGGCCCCTTAAACAATCAACGCAGTTTACACTATGAAAATGTGGTTCTAAAATACGGCTTTGCTTTTGTCTTCATTGTCAACATTGATGCATGACAGATATACCATATTCCCGTCGTTAGTTACCTAGCCTTTAGTTGATCACTACGTAAAACTGAAAAAAATTAGTGTAAAAGGGACTATTTTGGTAAATTCATGGAGGCTAGTGATTTAAACAGAGCGTCTAAAATAGCTTTAGAGATTTGAAAATGATCCCAATTTACATTAATAATGATCAGAACCTTATCCAGTAGACGATATTCAGCCATTTCCAGATTTTATTATATCAACGATCAGACTAGTGTAAGTTTTTGATTGTCTGGTCATTTAAGCCAAACTCCATTTGGGAACATCTTGGGAACTACAACTGCGAAAAGATATCACTGACAGGAAAATACTTTTTTTGGCTAGCTTTTCCCGGCTTGTTTTCCCAACTCTATGAGACGATTTGAAAACCCTGGCTAGCACATGGATTAAGACTTGTCAAGTCTTGGTGAATAATTGCACCAGACTGATATGTAAATTGTGTGTCATGACCAACAGTACTGATGCAATATTTGCCACCAGCCTTGCTCAGTACTGAAACGGACTTTGTGCTAGGTGTGGAATATCATCTCAATGTAGTGAATTACTTACTTTGACCTATAAAAATTGTTCTGTGGTCTGAGATACCACGATACGTCACTAGTTGAATATCGACAGTTTCACCATCCGTCAAGCCACTCAGTTCAGTATCTAAAACACCAAAGTCTTTCACAACTACCTGCCTGAGTTTGACAATTATCGAGCAGTTGTACGTTCATATGTATGTTTTTTAAACAAGTAAACTCAGTATATGACCTTAAAGGTGAAACAAAACTTGCACCAAATTAAAATAAAATATAATTTTTCTCATAAATCATATATACATCAATATAATTCAATTCTGGATTTAGAGCTTTTCGGACGAACGGTAATCTTGTATGTATTCATGAATTCAATGATATGTGGGGGTAAGTTCTGCGAATGGTCATGTTTAGGTGCCATCTATCACAACCAAACGTGTTATCATTTTTCCCTAGAAAAAAAAACATAATTTTTCCATTTCGGTTGAATGCTATTTCTGAGCATAATAAAGTTAATGTTCATTTCCTATTTCAAAAAATGGGCAGTTTGTTGAGTGCATTATGAAGCATTTAGCCAATCAGAAAACAGTATTAACAAAGAGTAGCAAGAAATAGTATTAGGAAACGTTGTTCTTGCTGAACAATCTATTTGTCAGTCGAAAAATTAAAGGATTTTCAACGTTCTCTAATAAGTTTAGTGTAGGTTTTGGAAAGACCAGTCTACGACACAGTAATAAATTGTGACCAAAATATTTTAAAAAGGAAGTTTTTTTAACGATAGGTTTGAAACATTAAAAAAAAACGATTGAGATAAATTGTTCATATATATACAAAACAAAGAGGCTCATCATATCTAAACCAAGGAAAGAATTATTGAGCAGCAAAAAATGTTACCTTCAGGTATAATCTGGTCAAGAAACTTCATGTAATAATTAATTAGCTGTAAAGGTAACTCCGTTTAAAAATTTAGAAAAAAAACCTCAAAAGTTTACCCAATTACCAGTAATAATATTCTAAATTTAATACCTTTTGTGAGCAGATGTGAACAAAAACAGCAAAAATAGTTATCTGGCAAATAATAGAAGTCACTTTGTAAAAAATAAACTGGTGATCCTGATTTAAGTTAAAACAGGTAGAAAGCATAGAAAAAATCATAAATTTCAGCATAGCAACAATAGCGGCAACTACAGTATCCATTTATTAATAAAAAGTTACATCCAAACCTTAAAAGATAACTATTGGGAGCAAGCAAAGTTGTGTTGCTGGAAGTTCCGCGAATTCATTAATGATCAGAATTGTGGCCCTTGAATCTTTTTTCCCCCTTCTTTATCAAAATACTAGCATCACAGCTAGTCTTTCTTAATGTTAGCAAGTGGTAATTTTCTCCTTTCAGATACGAAAAAGATCATCATCAATCTTCTTTATCTCAATTGATTTCACTACCAAGAATAATGTTAAGAAAAACGATTGGAGAGACTCTTTTTGAATTTTCTAAACTATTAAACTACTCTACATACGAGACGGCTTTTTGAATTTTTACCAAATTAGTCTACTGGTTCACTAGCAGTTGCAGAACATTTCAGCGCTCAACAAGCACATATGATTAGCAAAACTCAACTGGGTTCTAAAAACTAAGTATTTTTGGAAATTGATACGGACTTTCTGGACATGATATTCATTATAAAATCACATAGTCATTGAGTTCCCTCAAATTTTTTTCATTTTAGGAAAACTTAGGAGTCAAAGATTGACCAAACTGATGCTTACGCCTGAAAATGCCATTTTTTTGCAGCATATAACATGAAAGTGACGTGACAGTTGGGTACTAAACTTCAATCGGTAGAAAAGGTGTTCCAAAAGCAAAACGAAAATTTTTAATTTGATTTAGTGTTCACTGCTTAATTTAATTTTCAACAAATGTCTGGGCAACAATTAGTGTTGTAACTTTCTTTCTCAGTTCGTTTTAATGGCTCAACTGTGAATATTAATAAAAAACAGCAACCTTTTTAATTGTCTAACGTTATTCATTCTGTGGAAAATTTAATAAGAAGTCGTTGAGACTACATGACATTGAAGGTTCGATATCGGGTAGTTCAATAATTTGCGGGGTTTAAGGGCTAATCTTGAGCATATTGGCTATGTAAACGAAAGGAGCAAATTTGAGCAAAGTAATTCGGAGTGGAATGCTGCTTTATTTGTTATGTAAACAAACGAGAGACTAACTTCGCAAAATGATCAAATTGTCAGAAAGAGTCAGAACCAAAACTCAGAGGTCATTAAACGAAAATACCAAAAATGATTACAGCAGAAAAGAGAAGAATAGACGAACTTGGGTAAGCAGATATATTTTCTTAGGATTTCCTCCAAACCACAAAATTGCACACCTAAAAGCCATTTCAGTATGATAAAAATGAACATGTATTCCCTATAAGCAGCTACAAGTTTTGGGTAAGTGTTTAATGTTTCAGGAAGGATATGATAGGTGTTTTAACTAGGAAAAATTACTGCATGAAAAAAAACGAAAAATGTTCTCTGAAGGATTTTTCTACCATTTCTTTGCCTTTTTCCAAGAAAAAGAATAATTGTTTACTCCAAACGATCACCAACAGCATAAGAAATATAAAAGGATTTGAAATAATATGAGATAAAGGTTTTTTCTCATACTTTATTGTGAGAAAAAGCAAAGCAAACTGTGGTCGAAAAAAAAAGCATTTACCATTTGTTTGAACTTTTGGAATGTCGTAGCAAACACTTTAATCATTAAAAACTGATAATATTTTATCTGATTCAGCTTATGTTTCGCTTCTATGCAGAACAACCAAATGAGTTGGTTTTCAAAACCAAAATAAGCAGAGCAAAAGGATGGTTGAAGGAACATCCATCAAGAACTGAAATGAAAAAGAAAATGAATTGAAGAAATGCTTGCCTTTTATCGCAAGAACTTTTTTGGATCCAAACTCGGTACTCCCTAATTAGAAGAAATAATTTGAGTATTATTTTAGAAGTGATGTGCAGGAGGAATTTTTATAGACCAAGTGATTCAACGCAATTAATTGTTTGAGCTCTTATATTCTAATTTATTTTTGTCATTCAGGTCGAGTATATCAGAAAAGTAGTTGGGAAAATCAGCGGGTCTAATTGAAACTTAAGCCGAGAAACAGAAACTGTTTAACAGTTTATTTGGTCATACAGTCGAGAGAGTCAAAATTGCCATACTAGTAGAAATAGTAAGTAATGGAAAATCAAAAGGTCAAAAATTTTGAAAAAAGAGGGTAGAAACAACAACTTATGAACTGAATTTGAAGTTTGCGAGTTTTGCTGGAGAAAATGATCTGTTGAAAATCAAGCTTCTCAATTTTTGACAACCCCCCACAAGTCCTCAAAACCCCACTTCCTCAAACCCGATCACATTGAAATTTTGAATACTGCCTACGTTAGCAATAGCCTGCGCAATGAAAAAAAAACAGTTTTTTCCGCTATCCGAAAGCCGTTTATTTTGCTTTCAAAAACGAAGAGGCGGTATTGATCTCTTTGCTTGTTTGGCAGAAAGAACGCTGCTACCAGAGTCTTAATATCTACCAAAACTGCATTCAGGAGTGCAAATTAGTAATCGTTCTACTTTATGGTTTTAACGCTGACAAATATTCTACAAGAGAAAAGGCAGAAACATCTGAGTGTTTCCTAATTTTTCCTTTTTTCTGATTATAAAAAAATAGTTAAAAACAGGTTAAAAAGACCTTGCAAGTTTGATCGCTTGACATCAATTCTCCGCTTGTTCATTCTTGCCTTTATTTGGTAAATGGATAGATGTTAGAGAAACATGTATGCCACATTTGATTTCTACCAAAGAATGTGTTTCTGCTTCGGAACCAGGAAGTACGTTTGGTGTCATCTTGATTACAACAGAATTACAACAAAAGTCAAGCATCACTGAGTCGGAAAAGACAGATCAACTTGAATCGAGCCTGAAGATGCTTGGGAGCAAAACGCGAGAAATTAAAACGCGAGGAGAGTTCTGTAATTTCTGCACAAAATATGCTTGAGGAAGTGATCAAGAATTGTGAAAGCATGGCGTCAAGAGTGGACAGTTTTGACTTTGAAATAGAGTGCAAAGAAGAAAATGCCACTACTGCTGAGAATTTGGCCGAAATTTTTTTTCAGCAAGAGATGGAAAAAAACCGACCGGCAGCAAAAAGCAAAATTTTCAATTCTAAAACTCTGCAGAAACTTGGAATTATCCGTGATACTACGCAGGAACGTGGAACTTGGTCTGGCACGTCTCGTAAGCGATAGAAAATATCGAAATGTCCCAAGTGAAAAATATCAGTGCTCAAATGAAGACATAGTGTTGACTACTGAATCAACTGCGATGAGAATCCTCATGAAAGGACTAATGGCAAAAGAGCGACAACTGTGCGCCTAGTTGCACGCCTAGATGAGCATAGCTGTGACTTGTTTGATGAGGTTTATAGTTTAATTGATTTGCAGATAAAAGAGTCTGTAATTTCAGAAGGGAAAGCATTGGCTCAATTAATCAACTCAGATGAGATAAACCCAAAATTGAGTTTCTCCTATGCTGTAAAAGGTGGAATTCCTCAGAGCGAGTGAATTGTACAAAACGGGGTTGAGCAGTCTCTGAAGTTGGGGCAAAGCAAAGTTTCTACTGCAGAAGAAGATTATTTTCCCAAAAAGTTCAGATAGGGAATCGGATGATGCCGAATGATGGAAAAGCCGCTTGTCCATTCGATTTTGGAGAGAACGTAATGATAGAACAATTCAAAGGTTCTTATTCGAGGCAAGATAGTGAGAGGAATCAGTACTCAGATTTTGAAGTTCAAAGAGCAATAGCTTGTGATCAAAATCAGTTGTTGTTGAAATTATGCGGCCAAGAACAAATAGTACAATACAGGAAGGGGTTGTCGTAAGTTCTTCTCCAAAATTGTTGAGGGTAAGTGACAATCGTTGAAGCCTGGAATTGAAGTACCCTGAGTTGTGCAGGCTGTTGGTTGGACAACAAAGTGTCAGTCGGAAAGAGAAGTGAAAAAAACTGAATATGGAGTCTCGGCCATCCAGGGGATTGTGGAGCAAACGAATGAAAGTATCGAAGAATTAGGCTGGAGACGGACATCCCCTCAAGCATCAGAGCAAGACAGAAGAGTTAATCAAGGTAATAAAATTGAACTGTGCTGTGAGAGCTAGTAAGTCTAATCTGAGGAGGCTTATGTTTTTATGACTTTGAGTTTTCATGCCAATCATAAAAATAGAAGCTCATAATTGAATCACCCAATCTGCTGTTAATAGTGAATTGCATATGATCTTAATAACAAAAACTAATGAAAAAAGATGGTCTGTCTAATTGCAATTTTTGGAATTAGGTTAGGGTCACATTAGCCTGAGTTACGGTTGTTGGATAAGGATTGTCTGCATTGTGAGCTTGTTTTCATCCAGTAATTTTTGTTCAAAAACAATTGGTTGACTGAGTACCTTATATATTAATATATATCTATCTATATATATATATATATATATATATATATATATATACATATATATATATATATATATATACATATATATATATATATATATATATATATATATATATATATAAGTATACATATAGGTTTATATATATATATATATATATATATATATATATATATTGATATATATACATATATATATATATATATATATATATATATATATATATATATATCTTTATATATAAATATATATGTATATAAATATAAATATACATAAATATATATATATATATATATATATATATATGTATGTATTCAAACATATTTCTATATATATATATATATATATATATATACGTATATACATATATATATATATATATATATATATATATATATATATATATAAATATATATATATATGTGTGTGTGTATGTGTGTGTTTATGTTGACAATTGGTTGACTGAGTACCTTATATATTAACATATATATATATATATATATATATATATATATATATATATATATATATATATATATATTAATGAACCCCCCAACCACAAAATTGCAAATCTAAAAGCCATTTTGGTTTAAAAGAAATACGTATCTATTCCGTTTGAGCAGCTAAGAATTTTAGTGCTTTCACGAGTGATATAATTGGTATTTTAACCAGTAAATGTTCTTGCATTATAAGGAAAAATTGGCTTGGAAAGATTTGTCGACCATTTTTTGCATTCTTTCAAAAAAACTTTGTTTGTTTGCTACGAATGATTTTCCACAGCCTGGGTAAAAAACAAAACAGAAAAGATACAAAAGTTATTCACAAATCTTTTTGTGTGAACAAGCGAAGCAGTTTGTGAGTGAAAGAAAAGGATTTACCAAAAGTTTAGCTTTGTGCATTGTCGGAGCAAAGACTTTTTATCATGAAAAACTGATAGTTTTTGGATGTAATGGAGCACTTGTTGGGCTTCTATGCACAGCAATCAAACGGGCTGGGTTATATAAAAAAATTAGGCGGAATTAAAGGGTGATTGAAGCGACGTGAATTTTTTGCCTTTTATTACAATAATTTTTTTGGATGCAAGATCGATACTCTTTTATTAGGAGAACTGTTTAGAATAAAATTTCAGAAGTAATTTTGTTTCTGCGGGAGGAATTTGGTATAGCTCTTGGGACTTAACACAAATGATAGTTTGAGTTATTATACTCTTTTTTTGGGATTCAGGTCAAATTTATCTGGCAAATATTTAAGGAAATCAACAGGTCTATAAAAAAATTTAAGATAAGACACAGTAATTAATGAAAAGTTTTTTTTACTTATACAGTGCAGAGAATCAAAACTGCCATACTTGTAGAAATGGTGAGTAATGGAAAATCAAAAAATCAAAATTTTTGAAGGAAGAATTTTCCGTAGAAATAACAAAATGTGAAGTAAACTCGATGTTTGAGATCGGAGGAACTATTGCTCTGATGTCCTCTTGAAGAAATGTTGATAATAACATCAGAGCGCAAGGTTTGTTTGGAAGAATTTTGGTAAAGAGAAACTGATCTGTTGCAAATCAAGCGACTCAATTTTCCCCATCCTCCGCAAGTCCTAAAAATTCTATTTATGCAGTCCTGATCGCCCTAAAAATTTAACTAGTTTGCTTACGCAATGAGAAAACACGAGCTTTTACCGCAATTACCAAAGCTGTTATTCTGATTTAAAACGAACAAAAAAGCGATAAGTGATTTTTTGTTTCTTTGATAGAAACAACATTTTTATCAGAATCGAAATATCTACCAAAAACCGCATTCAAGCTTGAAAAAAAACCAAAATAGTTTTCGTTCAAATTTGAGAATTTAACCCTGACGAATATTCTACAAAGAAAAAAGCAAAAATATCAGAGTTTTCGCTGATTATTCCAAAACTGTGATTTGAGGAAAATAGCTAAAAGTTGGTTAAAACAAACGATGCTAGATTTACATGGGGACGAAAAATATTCATTGGTAAATGAAAAAAATTCTGATACAGTTAAGAAATAAACTCAGAAGTATGGACTTGTATGAGAACTATTGAACTTGAAACAGCTTTTGTTGGAATATGAAATCATCAAAGCGATTTGTTCAGGAAACTCCGGTGATCTTGAGCAAACATTTAGTTCAGACAAACTGAATCACTTAGCCAACATTCTAAGCCCAAGATTGTTCTTATATGTTAGGACAAAAGGTTCTAAATGAAACGACACGTTACTTATTGCTGATAAAAACTGATAAAGGTGAGTACACTTAGGCACAAGAAAAAACGCTCAGAGAGAGGCTTACAGGGCTGATGAACAGCGGTTCGTCTGCCAAATTGGAGATAGAGAAACCTCGCAGATCAGTTGGTTCCTAGTAAGAGATGAAATGTAATTATTGAGTGATTTCATTGTGAAAGAACATAGTTTCATAAGTTGCAGTAAATGCAACTGCAAAGTCATTCGAGATTGATTGATCGATTGTTGAGTTGATTACAAGTTTCTAGCCAGTAACAGAGCTACTGGGAGGCAAAAGTTAATAGAATTGTTTGACTAGGAAGTGAATTGATGGGACTTGCGGATGGAGTGATTGAATTGGTTTGATTTAGTCTGGACCTTTAATTAGTTTCAATAGAAAACTTCCTTTTGATTGTTGATTTACTCAATTACATGTCGCTGGTTATTAAATTATTTGTTGCTGGTATTACATTTTTTGATCAATAATTCAATTATCCAGATTGAAGATTTCAAGCGTCCTGGAGAGCAAAATTTTTGGGGTACATTACAGTACACTCCCTACCACAAGAGGAACCACGAAACAAACTTTTCGCATTTTGATAGGGTTTTGGGCGCTAGTGGGTCCCGAACTAGCCTCCTTCTAACGACAAAAACACAAAATTCTCCATATTCGTTGACTACATTAGGACACGATTGTTGGTCTAGGAACCGGATATTTTTGGACCAATTTATTAGAATATTTTGGGAACGTTACTTATAAGGAGACAGGGTTGCTAAAAGTGGCTTGGTTTTAGCTTGCATTATTTTCTTGTTTTCCACCTTTCCCAAAAGAATTAAAATTTACTTTTACTTCTAAATATGGCAAGTGCGATAACAGACTAAAATTTGCTGGCTGGAGGTCATTTTTCATACCTTGGACTAAAGGTTGAATATTTTCAATGCTTATATGGTCGATATACCACGCAAAGGCTAGTGGGAGGAGATGGAAAAAGATGGAAAAAAGGAGAAAGAACTTTTAAGAAATGGACTCAATGGTGAGTAATCCTTTGACTGCTAAAGAACATCTTTGCTTGATGTCATCTTGTAAACTTGCTCAAACCGACAGTAAATTTATAAAATTTTTCGTCAAGTTTGGCAAAGAATCGGCGGTGAACACAGGCCTTTGTTTATAGCCTAAAACTGTTAAAATCATGATACAGGTATTGCAGCAATTTGTTTGGTTTTGTCGAGTATTTGTTTAAAGTCATTTGCTCATTGAAATCATTTGCTTATTAAAATAGTTTGCTCATTCTTACTGAGTGATAATTCAAACTCACTCTTTTCTGTCTGCCTTGACCACAGCTGTTCGTTTCTATAGATGAGGTAAGTCGAGTAGACAGGTCTGTTTTGGTCCCAACTCAGTTGAATTCGGGAATTTTCTTTCAGCGCCACAGACACAGTTGTCAACGTCGTGTTTGATTCATCGATAAAACGAAGCACCCATTTAGTACAACTTAAATATCAAAAAAACAGCGGTTATTAGCATGAATGATGGAAAATGACTAGCAGAAAGGAACATGCCATATAAAAATAGCAATAGCACCAGCATATATCAGCGCCGTTAAATAATAGAAAAGTAGTTATTAAAAGATAATATATTCGAAGACAACATACTCAAAGATGCCTCAACAGAGAACCAAAGGCACTTGCCCTATAGAATTAGGCAGCAGATAATTGAGAAAAACAACAAAAAGAAGCTAAACTCGAAAACTCAGAAAATGTGCAGAAAAAAAGGAAAGTAGAGGAGGTGTTCAAACTATCAGTTAGGAATCAAAACAAATTCGTTGATTCATTTTTGCTTTAACAGATGGCAACAATGCTCTGTTGTTAGTGAAATTAGTTAGCAGGAAAACAAGAAGGACAGAAATTGGCAAAGTGAAGAAGCGGTGTTTTTTGGTACAAGTAGATTCGACATCGTCAAAAACGGTAGAAATGAAAT
Organism: Convolutriloba macropyga; assembly: GCF_964194025.1. Classification (NCBI taxonomy): domain Eukaryota; kingdom Metazoa; phylum Xenacoelomorpha; order Acoela; family Convolutidae; genus Convolutriloba; species Convolutriloba macropyga. The sequence continues at coordinate 64,923,365 of NC_134468.1, forward strand.
TAATTTTTATTGCAATACAATTTCAGCCCAGAAGAGGTCCAATGATTTCTGTACTTAATGAGACTGATAAACGGCAATCAAAAAGAAACATAAACTGTCATATCGGACACATTGCTCTCGAACGACTGGCTGGTAATTTACTCTAGGGGTTGCAGCTCAGAAAAATTTCTGGGTGCAAAAATATCCGGACAGGCTGCGATTCGAACACGTGACCTAGGCCTATTTCTATAGTTTTTGCCACTAAGCAATACTGCTTTGTTACAATTAAATCATTGTGTTGTTAACAACAGACTTAATATAGGAGTGAGCGCAATCGAGATCACTTAATGAAACTATGGGCATTATTTTAAAAAAAGAGGCGGGGAGGTGGGGGTTGTACGAGGAAGATGCGTGTGTGTGGCGGAGGGGAGATGGCGGGAGGTAGGTGAGGGGGTCTATGGGGGAGAGGTTAGGTGGGGTATAGGGGTAGTTGGGGGGCTCAAGTTTGAATAGGGAGAAGGGACTGTTACGAGAAAAAAACTTCCTCAATGCCCTTTTGACCATGAGTATTACGAGCAGTTCCTTTTACTATCTTTTAGTAATTATGCCACTGTTAGAGTCCAAAAATCTAAATCAGAAGTCAACACTCTAAAAAGCAAGTCAAAGTTCGAAAACAAAGCCAAAAGTTTAAGTCATAGACAAACTTGCATCAGCTAAAAGAAAAAGTAGCATCTCAACACTCCTCTTTTTGTCGTAAAAACACGCACGTCTACAATAATTACTTCGAATTTCGTTCGAGAGCAAATAAAAAATAGAAACAACAGATAATAAGCCCGAAGAAGTTTTGAAGTCTTATAGAAACTTGTAATACTTCAAACTGTCTTTGTTTTGTTATTATGTTTTTTTTAAAGAGAAAAAGAGACCAACTAGTACAAAGACAAACAAACATGGTAACTAAATAATTGCAAATAAATGTCGCGACCGAAAGATCACTAACTTTTCAGTAAAACAAATACTCCCTGGGTAATAACATTTGTTTTATTGTTTACAATGTGCCTCAAAAACTTCACAGATACGAATAAAAACATAGTCAAAAGTAAACAGTTCTCTCGAAACCCCAAAAAGTGATTGATCTCCGTATTTTTCGTTTCATATTATTTGCTGAATAGTGCGGCATTCAAACCAGCTGAGAGAAGAAATAGGTCTATGGGAGTATATAATACAAGAAATTTAAGAGAAAAGCATGTTTTATACTGTGTAAAAAGGCATAAACATTGTTTATAGTTTTGAAATTTTTTGTATTCTTTTTCTTCAATTTTTCCGCGCTAATCATTTTTGTGTGTCTCTCCATTTGACATATTTGGAGTATTTTTGTTAGCAAATGTTAACAGAATCTTGTTTTTGAAGCCCATTGAATGATACTGCTAAGATTCTATTGAAAAACGGATGCCGACAACACCCATCAGTTGAACGAACAACATGTTCTTCTAAAAATGCCAATATGCTGCTGAAAATTAGATATAGCAAAAATGTGAGCAAAATCCAAGACATGTTTTTTTTGCATTACAGTTGTCCATGATTGAAATAAATCTGAAAGAAATCATTAATAGTCTTTTCTTTAAAAAGTGTACACGAAAATTGTAAACCTTCCAAAAACGAGTTACTACAGAAAAGAGAATCAGAGGATCAGCTAGCTCATATATCTTCCCTCTATTTAAATATAACCTAAAGAACAGTACTTTGCATTGTTGGTACAAAAAAGGAAAAGAAATTAAAGTGCTAGAATTGTCCTTTTTTCTACAATTTAGTTGAAATTTGGTTAAATTTTGTCCAAATTAGACAAAATCATGACAACAAGGTTGTAACATGAAACGAGAAAAAGATGATATTCACAAATTTTCTTGCTAAAGCAACCAAAGGCACTTGCCCTATAGAATTAGGCAGCAGATAATTGAGAAGAACAGGGAAAGCAAGCTAAACTCGAAAACTCAATAGTTTTTAATTTGCAGAAAAAAATGAAAGTAGAATTGTTCAAACTATCAGTTAGGAATCAAAACAAATTCATTGATTCATTTTTGCTTCAATAGACGACTGTAATGTTCTGTTATTACTGAAATTAGTTAGCAGGAAAACGAGAAGGACTGAAATTGGGCAAAATTGAAGAAAGCGGTGTTTATTGGTACAAGTAGATTCGACATCGTCAAAAACGGAAGATATGAAGTCAATTTCTATTGCAATATAATTTAACCCCAGAAGAGGTCCAATGAGTTCTGTACTTAATGAGACTAATATACGGACAACGGAAAAAAACATAAACCGACATATCGGACACATTGCTCTCGAACGACTAGCTGGCAATTTACTTCAGGGGTTGCAGTTTAGGAAAATTTTTGGGTGCAAAAATATACGGACAGGCTGCGATTCGAACACGCGACCTAGGCCTATTTTTATAGCTTTTGCCATTAAGCAATACTCCTTTGTTACGATTAAATCATTGTTTTGTTAACAACAGACTTAATATAGGAGTGAGCGCAATCGAGATCACTTAATAAAACTATGGACATTATTTTAAAAAATGAGGCGGGGAGGTGGAGGTTGTACGATGAAGATACGTGTGTGTGGTGGAGGAGAGATGGCGGGAGGTAGGTGAGGGGGTCTATGGGGGAGGGGTTAGGTGGGGTATAGGGGTGTTTGGGGGGCTCAAGTTTGAATAGGGAGAAGGGACTGTTACGAGAAAAACACTTCCTCAATGCCCTTTTGACCATGAGTATTATGAGCAGTTCCTTTTACTATCTTTTAGTAATTATGCCACTGTTAGAGCCCAAAATTCGAAATCAGAATTCAACGCTCTAAAAAGCAAGTCAACAAAAGTCAAAAGATCAAGTCATAGACAAACTTGCATCAGCTAAAAGAAAAAGTAGCATCTCAACACTCCTCATTTTGTCGTGAAAACACGCACGTCTACAATAATTATTTCGAATTTCCTTCGAGAGCAAATAAGAACAGATAATAAGCCCGAAGAAGTTTTGAAGTCTTAAAGAAACTTGTAATACTTCAAACTGTCTTTGTTTTGTTATTATGTTTTTTTAAAGAGAAAAAGAGACCAACTAGTACAAAGACAAACAAACATGGTAACTAAATAATTGCAAATAAATGTCGCGACCGAAAGATCACTAACTTTTCAGTAAAACAAATACTCCCTGGGTAATAACATTTGTTGATATCGTTTACAATGTGCTTCAAAAACTTCACAGATACAAATAAAAACATAATCAAAAGTAAACAGTTTCTCGAAACCCCAAAAATTGATTGATCTCCGTTTTTTTCTTTTCATATTATTTGCTGACTAGTGTGGCATTCAAACATGCTGAGAGAAGAAATAGGTCTATGGGAGTACATAGTACAAGAAATGTAAGAGAAAAGCATGTTTTATACAGTGTAAAAAGGCATAAACATTGTATATAGTTTTGAAAATTTTTGTATTCTTTCTCCTCAATTTTTCCGCGCTAATCATTTTTGTGTGTCTCTCTTTTGACATGTTTGGAGTATTTTTGCCAGCAAATGTTAACAGAATCTTGTTTTTGAAGCAAATTGAATGATACTGCTAAGATTCTATTGCAAAACGGATGCCGACAACACCCATCAGTTGAACGAACAACATGTTCTTCTAAAAATGCCAATGGGCTGCTGAATATTAGACAGGGCAAAAATGTGAGCAAAATCAAAGAAATGTTTTTTTTTGCATTACAATTGCCCATAATTGAAATAAACTGAAAGAAATCATTAATAGCCTTTTCATGAAAAAGTGTACTCGAAAATTGTAAACCTTCCAAAAACGAGTTCGTACAAAAAAATCAGAGAATCAGCTAGCTCACATATCTTCCCTCTATTTAAGTATAACCTATAGAGCAGTACTGTGCATTATTGGTACAAAAAAAGGAAAAGAAAACAAAATGCTAGAATTGTCCTTTTGGTAACAATTTAGTTGAAATTTGGTTAAATTTTGACCAAATTAGACAAAATCATAGAAACAAGGATGTAACATAAAAAGAGAAAACGATGATATTCACAAACCTTCTAACTAAAAAAACTACGCCGGAAGGGTTTCCCAGTGTAACCACTTGTTTATTGTTAAAAAAAGTGTATTGGTCACAGCCTTATGATGCCACTCAAAATCATAAAAATAACAACTGCGGTCGGCAAAAATTGACTGCACAAAATCCCAGTCGGACATACAGATCCTCGCGCGCTTCTGCTGCAAATAGTTTACAATTTTTTCTTGTATTTCTTTAGTAATTTGATAATTGCTGATAAAAACCACAAATTAAAATTCAAACCCTATAACTGTCAAGAACTTTCCAGACGTGAAGTATAAGCCCTTCTCACATCAGAAATTAGAACATTTTATCATTATGTAGAATTTGTAATTTTTCTGACATTGCAAAACCACGGCATGTCATATGGAAAACCGCTTTATAAAACTTACCACCTACCGATGGCGGCAACTGTACAAGCTGCAATAACAATTAATTAATCATGATTTTCAGTCGTTCGGCATTCATATTTGTTATCTTAATGTGAAGGTATTGTGGTAAGGTTCTTCTTTTGCCGAGACAACTTAAAAATCCATTGATGAGCTTTCAGAGTTTTCTGGTTACGCGGTTAAATTGATTGTTGCAAAGCAAGTGTGATATCATTTTTTGCTGATCTTTGATAATTGATTAGGTAAATGAAAAATGTTCTCAATAATTCACTGTACACCATGAAAAAATATACATTTTAGACAAAATAAAGTTTAACAAAATCGACTTTAATTTTCAAGCAAACCGTTTCATGGCAATTTGATTTGTAATAGTTTGATTATGCTCATTAGCTGTAGCACAAGGATAGAGTGATTACCATATACAGGTTTTTGGAATAACCAAAAATTATCAGAAAGAGTGATTGTTTTTATTAATCAACAGAGTTATGATAGTTATATCAAACATGACCAAGATTAAAGCAAGACTTTCGATTTTAGCCACTAGCTGTTTTTTAATAAATAAAAAGAACTTTGGCTTTAGCGTTAAAATTTATGTCTTCTGACGAATGGAAAATCCCATTCTAGTACTGCACACAAAATAGCCGAATGACTTTCGGAACATAGCCGCCTTTGACACACGCACATTAGGATTGAAACAAAAAAAAACAGGAAGATAAAAGAAAAGATAGTTTATTTTTTAAAAGTGTCAAAACCTATCTTCTCCTTATCTCCAGTTTAAGCTGTATTAACCAGTTTTTGTAGAACGAACGAACGGACAATTAATCCCGCCACAAAGCAAATCGAATGCATACATTTAAGCATTAATTACCACCACTCTTAGCACCCGCCAAACAAACTAACGCGCGCTTAGGGTAACAAAATATTAGCATTTGAGCCTTTACTTTTCTAATTAAGAAACGAGCCTCAGTTTAGGCCTGGATAATCCAGGACAAAATCCAAACTAGAACGAGAACTAAATTTGAGTAGGCGCCGCAAATACTGCTCAAGTTTACTGCTCTTTGACTGACATTTGCAACTCAGGGGAACTACTAAAAGCGATTCAGGTGCATCTGATGAAAAGCAAAAAATTCCCCCATAAACTTCAAGGTTACAAGAGCAGAAGGGGAAGAATTAAGGCGCCTACGCAAGGGAAAATAGGCTCAAAGGCTCCCGATTTTTTTAATATTTTTTAAAGGAAAAAACAATAATAAATTCATGAGATGAGCAGAGTTAATTTTCTCAATTTCTTGGCCAATAGGAAAATTAGGAGACGGTTTCACTATGAACGTGAACGTGGTTTTTTCCGCCCCCTATAGGCACAATGCTTCGCTAAAAAGCATTGAGAGAAAGAAGCAGGATGAGATTATTGGAGTTTCTGAGATAGACCGCAGACAACGGTCACCTTCTTTTTGCTCATGATTTCAAACAGAAAATGTTCAAACCTATACTGTTTAAACAGTAAGAACTTAAACAATTTCTTCATTAAATCTTATAAGTTTTACAACTATCCGATAAAATAACTATCCGATATACAACATGAATTGAACGATCGCCACCCAGCTCATCTCGATATTAGAACCAGACAACTGGTAATTAGTAAGCTGTGATTTTACCGTTACTCTTTTATAAATAAAACACTTTCAGCCCGCCAAATCTTTAAATTGAGACTTATAGCACAAATAGGTCTCAGGCATATATCTTTGCCTTCGATTTGTTATATAATTATCAAATTAGATCGGCATACAAAAAGAGATCCCGTTTTGTGTGATTTGTTAAAGCCCGTTTTAATTTGATAATATACAGAACTCAGATTTTTAGATCTGAAAACTGTTTAGCTTAATGCTAATTCTAATTTGCTTTTGCACTAATCAACTGTGATAACTTCATGACTGGGTTCTATCAAAGTGTCCCTTTATCTTAAACCTGCTTTCCTAATCTTGACCCTATAATAGCTAAGTTGCACAAATTTATTTCAGTGTCCTCTTACTTCAATCCAAATAAAACAGCGAGCGATTTATTGCAGAATTGAAACGCGAATTTGAGTGCCAAATCAAAAAAATGGAAAAGTTTTTAAAAATTCAGTATAAATATCGGCAAACAGGTCAATAGATCACCAACTAAAAACAGTAATTATCAAATTTGGACAATCATTTTGAAAACCAAAAATTGTAGATTTTTTTGTTCCGACCTGAATTAGTGGTGGAGGAACTATATATTCAAATGAGTTTTTTTTTTGTTCAGACAATTTTGGCCGATCGATATCATCATCCTAGGGAGTTGTGAGTGGTATCATTAGAAAGCGGGTCCAGCGTATAATATGGAATAAAATAGATTTTTTGATTTTCATTTTCTAAAGAGAGTTCTCGACGTTTAAAGATTTGTGAATAGCAGACGATATTACCTTGTTTTTATTCACATTTTCCTTATTTTTTCAAAATTTTGTCAAAAGTATGTTAAAATTGTTAACGGTAGTGTAATTTACTTAATCTCATAAGATATGCTTAAGTTGCTGAATTGTTCCATTTGTGTTTTTGAACAGAATTAATGCTAAATTTCTCATATTTCTGACTTTTTTTTCAAAAATGGGAGCAAATACGTTTTTTTAGACCACTTTCTTCAAATTTTCTGGAAGTGGAAACCTTTAAAATTCACTCATATCCTTTTTAAGCTCAAAAAGAACTGGTGGTACTCTTGCCGCCCTAATAGTTATCTGGAATTATAATATTGCGAGTTTTTGGCAATTAAATACTCGATAAAAATATAAAATTCATAATTTTCTTGATATGCTGAAAAGTTGTGTTCAAAAATGAATCTTTTTTGCAACGCTTGTAGAATTGGGTGTATTGTTGAGCCGTGCAGCATTATCAGGGCTGATCTCGACCTCACCATTGATCCTTACGGTTTTAAGATTTTAGATTTCAATGGGGCGCTGCTTTTTTATAAAAATATATTTCGTCATTTATAGTTTTTGTGTAAATTAATGACAGGAATATCAAACCAGGACTCAATTATTGACAGATCTTATTAACAAAAAAGGGGCTCAATGATACAAGACCTATGATTTCAGAGTTAAGCTCTTGGTTTTTATGGCAAACCAATTGTTTTCGTAAATTTTTATGGACTTCTTATCTTTTGCTTTCCATCTGTTATGCTTTTTGTAGTCCAATAACTTAGTCTCCCCAATCAGAGATCTAACTGATTTTTTAAGCAATACAAATGAGCCTAGACTTTCTCTTGAGTTGTTATCTAATGTCCCTTATGACTGTGAATTCTTTTGTTTTAATAAAATATCAGTGACTTTTTAAACTTTCCAGCTAATTTAATTAACTTCTCTCATTTTCAGGCGTAGTCTCAGTAAAAACAGTAGAAACCCACTTCCTCTGAGTTGTGAATTATTGTTGCTTACGGTTTTATGGTTAAATGGAGGTTTCTTGGTTTTGATACTAAGAGTTTTTATTTTTTTTTGTTTTTTGTGCATAATTGAACACTTTATTAGTTCTTTTTCTTTCCATGTCGAATTATCACATTGACAAGGAACTATTGACAAGTCCAACTGAAAGACAAGATGATTGGTGACAATGCTCAAGCGTTGAGAAAAGGCGTGTCTGAATATAATAATTGTTATTAATGAATAATTTCTTCTTTTTGCCTGAGACACAGTTCTCTGCCAAAAGTTCGTGGATTTTTTCATCCCTGCCTTTTTTGTCTTTCCTCTTGTTGTTGTACGACAAACATCTTATAATTATAGGTCTCAATTGATTTCTAGGACATACGATTGAAACTTTTCAAAGACTTTGGTGTATAGCTATTTGTTTTAATGACTTTCAAACTAACTTTTTTTAAGAAAACAGAAGATTCTTTCAACTGTCCCTTTTTTTGCTTCTATTTTTGTCATCAAGTAATCAATCTCACTAATAAAAAGGGTCAGCTACTTTTGTTACCTAAACATCATTTTTTTTGATTGGTTATATGTTTTGACCGATGGCTTCGACCATTTAGTTTTATGAAAAAATTTTTGATATTTCTACACTGTTCAAGTTTTGGGTCTGTTTTTGTTGCGATGTTTATGTAGTCCTTATATAAGGAAGAGTCATTGATATTAATATGAAAAGGAAGTGATGATTTACAGTTCTTGCAAATAAGAACCTAAAATTATAGGGCCTTGAACACTGGGATGTCGTAAAATTGTTGAGGAAATTCGGGCTTCTGAATTTTTTATGTTGTCTTCTGACTTAGTCTCATTAATAACCAGCGGAATTGGCTTCTTGATGTGTTGCAACTTAATCGAAACTTTTTGAAATCCTATTTCTGTTACGGCTTTTGAAACTATTTGTTCTCAAAAACTTAATTGGGTTTTTGAGCTTCGCCATTTTTTAAATCGCTTTTCGGTCAATTTGTAGCTTAGTCTCTGGCACGAACGCGTTTTCAAGGAGCTTTTTTAAAATCTTTATAACGGTTTTAGATTCAATTGTTTGTCTCTTGGCTTTGTTGTTGCACTTACTAAGAGATTTCATAAAATGTTTGAGATTATGTATTTGTACATCTTAAAGGATTTCTGTTTTCTTTATAAATTATAACATTAATGGTAGGGTAGGTCGAATTGGCGCCGAAATTTTGTGCAAATGGAAAATATTGATGCTCTTACTGACAGATTTCTGGTTTAATCTGCTTCAATGCTATTTTCGCGCAAACTTAACTTGAACTTTTTTTATTTTGTCGCTATTTTTCTTTCTTTTTGTAGTGGTATGATTTATACTAGATAATGACATGTCTCAACTGCTTTCTAAGAAAACATTAATGAACATTTAAGCGTTTTCAGTTTTTTTAATGATATTAATCACTTTGAAAATTTTTTTTTAATAAAAAAGGAAACGTATTTTTCAACTTCGCACCTTTTTTGCTCTTTTTTGTCGACCTGTCTCATTCGCATTTGACGACAGGTCCAAAATCTTTTCTAATGAAGCATAGTTTATCTTGCTTTTTTCAGGCTATATCTGATGCGAGATTGATTTTATTATTTTTTTAATATAGACATCGAGTTTTGGTCGTAATTAATTTTTGTTATTTGATTTTTATTTTTGTATTTTCTAGTAGTCCTTTTAACAAAAGGTTCCATTGGCCCTCTAGTGTGGATTTATGGTATCCCATTAGTTGTTTTTTGAAAGTATACCAAAAAGTACACAAACCTAATTATACCAAGACAGATAGAATAAAATCGAAAACATAACTGAGTACCGTTCGGTGAAGTGCTTTCGACTGAAAAAAGAGGATAGACTTTGGTTTGCATAAGTTTAGGAGACTGGCCTCCGTTGAACGGATAAAATGGCACGTGCCATCTGTACCATGAATTTGTGCTGTCAAATTGTTCCTCAGCAGCCTTGCTAAAACGCACGGGACTACAATAACAGCTTCAATTTTGTTATAATATTTCCCAAAATACCAATAACCGTTTGTTTTCAGCATTGAATTTTAAACCCTGTTACACTGACACTCGAACCAAAAGGCGTCAAAAGAGAGAGCACCAAGACATAACAAGTTTTTATCTTGTAAAAAAAGGACCGCGTACAACTAATAGCCGCTTGAATAGCTGACGTCAGGCCGCAAAAGAAAATCGGGATATCAAAGCAATTCAAATTAAGTCCATTAGAATCTAAGAACCTCCAGGTTATCTTAGGGTTTTGAATTCGGTTAGGTTAACAGCTAAGCTGCTACATAAAAAACAATAAAATAGTTAGAACATAATAATGTTTGATTAATAAATTTCTAACATGTAACATTTACCAAGTGGTTAGTTTAATTTACATGTTTCAGGTTTAAAAAAAAACCTCCAAAAATTCCATAGAGAAGAACAAAAATTTAATGGGAAGAATTAAATTCTCTCAAGTACATTATTTCCCTCAACGCCCATAGGTGAGGAACGCCCAGTGTTATTGTCTACATGGGTTTGTTTAGGCTTTAGAAATTCACATAGCATTTTGATGTTAAAAAAGATTTGCAGCAGTTTAAAATGCTGTAAACAGCGTTAAAAAAGAGCACATCTTACAGCATCTTTCAACTTTTCTGTTGCAGTGTTGTGTCTTGTTCATGACATCTCTGCACAGAGCTCGCTCATGTTTGTCATCTTCCCAGCAGTGCTGCCTTGTATCCCGGACATCGTACAGCTTCAGAGGGAACACACATAACGCAGTCAAGTCCTCATTCGGACAGAAGCCACACTTTTCTAAACACAAATCGAACCGTCTTATTCAGTAATTTTTCCTAGAGACTGGATGTCATACTGCTGTGATTATAGTGTTGTGTAAGTAGTATGGTCATAACTTTTCTTTCACTTGGCATGTTTTAAACGAAACGGATCTATTCTGTTTTGCCCCCCCCCCCTAATAGGGGGGGGGGGGGGGGGCGTAAAAAACACTGGGGGCCAAAACAGAATAGATCCGAAACTCCATAAACAGAACTTGGTAATGATTTAGTAAGAAAATTTTTAAACAAGAGGTAAGCAGGACTGATTTGTTAGATCATATTGTGAACGAATACCTCAAAACAATCATGTTATTCTGTTTAACGTTTGTTAATACTTAGTTTCCACAATATTTGATGATAGACAGTTTCTATTGGTGAAACGCCTGGAGTTTAGTTCAACTAGCCATAAATGTTTTAGAATGGGCTCAAATGGAAACAGAGTTCACTTTTTGTTCCGACCCCCACTTTAGTGGGGAGGGAGGAACTATATACTCAAATGGGTTTTTTTTGTTCAGTCAATTTTGGCCGATCGATATAATCATCGCAGAGAGTTGTGAGCGGTGTCATTAGAAAGCCAGTCCAGCGTAGAATAAGGAATTAGAAAGATTTTTTCATTTTTTGCTTTTTTAGGGAGTTATCGAGGTTTAAATTTTGCTTAAAAAATGTTAAAATTGTAAACTATACTGCTTTTTATTTCTTCCCTAAAGATAAAAGAGGGTTGCTGATTTGTTCGATCCGAGTTTTTTGGCTAGAATTTATGCTAAATATTTCAAAAATCAGACTTTTTTCGAGAAAAACAGGACCACATTTGCTTTTTTTCGCCCACTTGCCTTAAATTTGCAAGAAGTAGACACCTTAAAATCGCAATCGAAATCTTCTTATGCTCAGAAGGGAGCTAGTTGTAATCCTGTTGGATTTATGAGTCTTCTGTATCATAATTTTGCAAGTTTTTTGCAAATTTAATCTCGATAATTACAAAAAAGCCTTATTTATTTTTTGACAAACTGAAAATTTTGTTTCAACTTTTTTAGGAGGTATAGATGAGCCCAGACAATTCATTCATTATCTAATGTCTTTTATGACTTTGGATATATTTATTTTAAGAAACGATCGTTGAATTTTTGAACTTTGCCACTATTTTATCTTATTTCTTTCAACTTCGGGGCAAAGTAAAAACAGGCAATACGAATTCCGTGTGAGTAATACATTATTTTTGGAATCGGTTTTACATTCAACTTTTTTTTTCTGTGTTTTGATACTACGCGTTTTCAAAACTTTTACATTTTTAGTTTTGAGCATAATTGCAATTTTTTGTGAGTCCATTCGTTTCCTTCTCGAATTATCACATTGTTGGCACATCTAATTGAAACAAAGCATAATAAGAAACCTGAACAGCGTTGGAAAAATGCGTATCTGTATTTATTATATGTTTTTTTTAATAGTTTTGCGCTTTTTGAGCTGGGACCAAGTTATATCGCAAAATTTAGTGGATTTTTTGTTGTTTTTGATATGTTTGTCTCTCTTTTTGTTGTTGACAACCATATACCTGATAACAAAAGGTCTCAATTGCTTCTCCAGGACGTAATACTCCTACTAGAGAAAAATTTTTGTTTATAGCTGTTTGTTTTAATGACTTTCAAATTAAATTGTTTAAAACAGTTTTTTCAACTGTCTCTTTTTGCTTTCAATTTGTTCACCATGTAACTCAATCTCACTGATTATAAATCTCAATTACGTGTAATGATTCATCCACTTTTATTGCGCTTTGTTATTTGTTGTGACTGATTGCTTCGACCATTTATTTTCAAAAGAAATGTTTTCGAGATTTATATACTGTTCAATTTTCGGGTTTATTTTTGTTTTCGCGTCTACGCTGTCCTTTTATAGGGAAGGCTTGTTGATGTTAGGATGCAGAGAAAAAGTATGATTTACAACTCTTGAGGTTAACATCTTATAAGTATAGTGCCTTGAATAGTATGATGTCGTAAAATTGTTTGAAGTTTTGGCTTCTTTGTGTGTTTGTTATGAATTTGTTATTTTGTGGGGTCGTGGCGTGGTCTCATTATTAATAGGCCCAATTGGCTCCCTGAGGTGTTGCAACCTATTCCATCGCTTTTTGTTGAACTCTTAAATCTGTTATGACTTTTGGAAATTTTTTTTTCCAAAACAAATTTGGGTTTTTGAGCTTTGTCATTTTTTTAAAATAGTTTTTTTAGTGAAGTTGTAGTTCAGCCTTTGTAAACACAGTCACAACCCGTATGCAGTGAGCTATAAATCAACCCATGTAACAGTTTTAGCTTCACACTTTCGTTTCTCGGCTATTTTACTACTTTTACTACGACACTTCATAAAATGTTTGAGATTTTTGTATATTTGTACGTTTTAGAGGATTTTTGTTTTTTTTTGGTTTTTAACAGTAATCGTAAGTCCCATGGGCTTTAAAATTTTGCGTAATTGAAGATTTGATTCTGGTATGTCTTAAGTGCTTCCTATGGAGATATAAATGAAAATATCAGTGATTTCATGTGATATCTAATGACATTAATAACAGTGAAGTTAATTGTTTTCAGAAATAGAAACGTATTTTTTAACTTTGCACCTCTTTGCTATTTTTCACTTTTTGTCAACCTGATAACCAGTCGCCTTGAGAACCGGTCCGTATTTCTTCCAATGAAGTATAGGTTAAACTGTTTTGTTTAGATTTTTTCTGACGCGAGTTTGATTTTGTTATGGTTTGTTTTATTTTAGACATCGAGTTGTGGTCGTAAATAATGTTTGTTTTTTGATTTTTTAATGGTTCTTTTTAGTAGTTCTATTATCAAAAACGGTCATCGGCCCTCTATCGTGGCATTATAATATTCCATTGATTGTTTATTGAACGATATCTATGTTTTTGATCTCTTCATCATTTGGTAGCCAATTAAGTTAAGAATGTGGATGAGCGGGGTCTGAACATTATGTGCGTACGCACATTACCGAGCCTCCTTGTTTAACTTTGAATTTTTTTTAAAAAAAACGAGAGTACATTAAAACTAACAGCCGCCAGTCTACTTTATTAAATTATACGATAGTGTTGATAACTGAAATCTTATGTTCAATTAAATCTCTCGAAAATAAAAACTTTTTTCCCATCTGATATCCTGAAAAAATAATCCAATAGAGCAATAGTGTTACAGACCTTCTAATACCTCACTTCAATAGCTTATTTGTGTCCATTACTTCATTCTCGATCACACAAAAATAGAGAAAAATTAAATTATCTGCTTCTATTTCATTTTTTGTGAAATGTACCATTAATTTTTCTCTTAAAACTGTTATACCAGCTGTTTAAAAATTTGCCTAGGACCTAAACCAAGAAAATTAGCTGCAGGACACAGACAGTTTTTTGACAGCAAATTGTATTATTGAGATATGCTTGAAAAGAAATATGACCAAACTAGTTGCAAACAAAGTTTTTGTACCATAAAACAATCACGTAACCAGTTCTGTAATTGCATTGCAAAAAAAACGCAAATTGGAAGGCGAGTTTTTGAACATTCAACAGTTAACAGAGACACAAAAAATCGGATAAAGCTGATCTTGTCTCTTTTTTCATTCAAATTATACAATCTAAAAAAACGTTCAAAGCGTTTTTCATAACAACATCTTTCTCAACTTAAACCACATCAAAGGAAGAATTCTGAAACCGGACTTGAATTTTACAGGTAATCAGGGCATGGTATGAGTTTTTCACTTCTAAACATTAGATGGCCATCTGCGACTGCCATGACCTGTCCAAGATAAATTTGAAGATCCTAACACTGAATCCAAAACCTTGAAAAGATTTAGACACATTTTTTGGACGTCAGCACTCATGACACAGGTGACAATTTTGCATGTAAGTTTTCAAGGAAGAGGGAGTCATACATAAACCTAACAAGATACGCTGTTTGTAAAATTAATATCTGATCACCAAAAAATTCCTACATAAATCATGTGCAGTAACTTGAATAAAATCCTTGAAGCTACATTATCTTGAATCAAAGTACATTAGAAGAGACATTTTAAAATGGATGGTTATAGAAAGTTTCCAAAAGCTAAACGTTTTATGAATTACTGGCGTTTTACAGCCCCTTCAATTGAAAAATAATGCAAGAAAGCCAGAAAATCTCACAACGGCAACGGAGGAACAAAGTATCATGTAACACATGATATTGTGTTACATGATATTTGTGTTACATGATATTGTGTTACATGATATTGTGTTACATGATATTGTGTTACATGATATTGTGCTACATGATATTTGTGTTACATGATATTGTGTTACATGATATTTGTGTTACATGATATTGTGTTACATGATATTTGTATTACATGATATTGTGTTACATGATATTTGTGTTACATGATATTGTGTTACATGATATTGTGTTACATAATATTTGTGTTACATGATATTGTGTTACATGATATTTGTGTTACATGATATTTGTGTTACATGATATTGTGTTACATGATATTTGTGTTACATGATATTGTGTTACATGATATTGTGTTACATGATATTGTGTTACATGATATTTGTGTTACATGATATTTGTGTTACATGATATTTGTGTTACATGATATTGTGTTACATGATATTTGTGTTACATGATATTGTGTTACATGATATTTGTTTTACATGATATTGTGTTACATGATATTTGTGTTACATGATATTGTGTTACATGATATTTGTGTTACATGATATTGTGTTACATGATATTGTGTTACATGATATTGTGTTACATGATATTTGTGTTTCATGATATTGTGTTACATGATATTTGTGTTACATGATATTGTGTTACATGATATTGTGTTACATGATGTTGTGTTACATGATATTTGTGTAACATGATATTGTGTTACATGATATTTGTGTTACATGATATTGTGTTACATGATATTTGTGTTACATGATATTTGTGTTACATGATATTGTGTTACATGATGTTTGTGTTACATGATATTGTGTTACATGATATTTGTGTTACATGATATTGTGTTACATGATATTTGTGTTACATGATATTGTGTTACATGATATTTGTGTTACATGATATTGTGTTACATTATATTGTGTTACATGATATTGTGTTACATGATATTGTGTTACATGATATTGTGTTACATGATATTGTGTTACATGATATTTGTGTTACATGATATTGTGTTACATGATATTTGTGTTACATGATATTGTGTTACATGATATTTGTGTTACATGATATTGTGTTACATGATATTTGTGTTACATGATATTGTGTTACATGATATTTGTGTTACATGATATTGTGTTACATGATTTTTGTGTTACATGATTTTGTATTACATGATATTGTGTTACATGATATTGTGTTACATGATATTTGTGTTACATGATATTGTGTTACATGATATTTGTGTTACATGATATTGTGTTACATGATATTTGTGTTACATGATATTTGTGTTAAATGATATTGTGTTACATGATATTTGTGTTACATGATATTGTGTTACATGATATTGTGTTACATGATATTGTGTTACATGATATTTGTGTTACATGATATTTGTGTTACATGATATTTGTGTTACATGATATTGTGTTACATGATATTTGTGTTACATGATATAGTGTTACATGATATTTGTGTTACATGATATTGTGTTACATGACATTCGTGTTACATGATATTGTGTTACGTGATATTTGTGTTACATGATATTGTGTTACATGATATTGTGTTACATGATATTTGTGTTACATGATATTGTGCTACATGATATTTGTGTTACATGATATTTGTGTTACATGATATTGTGTTACATGATATTTGTGTTACATGATATTGTGTTACATGATATTGTGTTACATGATATTGTGTTACAAGATATTTGTGTTACATGATATTGTGTTACACGATATTTGTGTTACATGATATTGTGCTACATGATATTGTGTTACATGATATTGTGTTACATGATATTTGTGTTTCATGATATTGTGTTACATGATATTTGTGTTACATGATATTTGTGTTTCATGATATTGCGTTACATGATATTTGTGTTACATGATATCGTGTTACAAGATATTTGTGTTACATGATATTTGTGTTACATGATGTTGTGTTACGTGATATTTGTGTTACATGATATTGTGTTACATGATATTTATGTTACTTGATATTGTGTTACATGATATTTGTGTTACATGATATTGTGTTATATGATATTTGTGTTTCATGATATTGTGTTACATGATATTTGTGTTTCATGATATTGTGTTACATGATATTTGTGTTACATGATATTGTGTTACATGATATTTGTGTTACATGATATTGTGTTACATGATATTTGTGTTACATGAAATTGTGTTACATGATATTTGTGTTACATGATATTGTGTTACATGATATTTATGTTACATGATATTGTGTTACATGATATTTGTGTTACATGATATTGTGTTACATGATATTGTGTTACATGGTATTGTGTTACATGATATTTGCGTTTCATGATATTGTGTTACATGATATTTGTGTTACATGATATTGTGTTACATGATATTGTGTTACATGATATTGTGTTACATGATATTTGTGTTACATGATATTGTGTTACATTATATTTGTGTTACATGATATTGTGTTACATGATTTTGTGTTACATGATATTGTGTTACATGATATTTGTGTTACATGATATTGTGTTACATGATATTGTATTACATGATATTTGTGTTACATGATATTGTGTTACATGATATTTGTGTTACATGATATTGTGTTACATGATATTGTGTTACATGATATTGTGTTACATGATATTTGTGTTACATGATATTGTGTTACACGATATTTGTGTTACATGATATTGTGCTACATGATATTGTGTTACATGATATTGTGTTACTTGATATTTCTGTTTCATGATATTGTGTTACATGATATTTGTGTTACATGATATTTGTGTTTCATGATATTGTGTTACATGATATTTGTGTTACATGATATTGTGTTACAAGATATTTGTGTTACATGATATTTGTGTTACATGATGTTGTGTTACGTGATATTTGTGTTACATGATATTGTGTTACATGATATTTGTGTTACATGATACTGTGTTACATGATATTTGTGTTACATGGTATTGTGTTACATGATATTTGTGTTTCATGATATTGTGTTACATGATATTTGTGTTACATGATATTGTGTTACATGATATTTGTGTTACATGATATTGTGTTACATGATATTTGTGTTACATGATATTGTGTTACATGATATTTGTGTTACATGATATTGTGTTACATGATATTTATGTTACATGATATTGTGTTACATGATATTTGTGTTACATGATATTGCGTTACAAGATGTTGTGTTACATGATATTGTGTTACATGATTTTTGTGTTTCATGATATTGTGTTACATGATATTTGTGTTACATGATATTGTGTTACATGATATTGTGTTACATGATATTTGTGTTACATGATATTGTGTTACATGATATTTGTGTTACATGATATTGTGTTACATGATTTTGTGTTACATGATATTGTGTTACATGATATTTGTGTTACATGATATTGTGTTACATGATATTGTGTTACATGATATTGTGTTACATGATATTTGTGTTACATGATATTGTGTTACACGATATTTGTGTTACATGATATTGTGCTACATGATATTGTGTTACATGATATTGTGTTACTTGATATTTCTGTTTCATGATATTGTGTTACATGATATTTGTGTTACATGATATTTGTGTTTCATGATATTGTGTTACATGATATTTGTGTTACATGATATTGTGTTACAAGATATTTGTGTTACATGATATTTGTGTTACATGATGTTGTGTTACGTGATATTTGTGTTACATGATATTGTGTTACATGATATTTGTGTTACATGATACTGTGTTACATGATATTTGTGTTACATGATATTGTGTTACATGATATTTGTGTTTCATGATATTGTGTTACATGATATTTGTGTTACATGATATTGTGTTACATGATATTTATGTTACATGATATTGTGTTACATGATATTTGTGTTACATGATATTGCGTTACAAGATGTTGTGTTACATGATATTGTGTTACATGATTTTTGTGTTTCATGATATTGTGTTACATGATATTTGTGTTACATGATATTGTGTTACATGATATTGTGTTACATGATATTTGTGTTACATGATATTGTGTTACATGATATTTGTGTTACATGATATTGTGTTACATGATTTTGTGTTACATGATATTGTGTTACATGATATTTGTGTTACATGATATTGTGTTACATGATATTGTGTTACATGATATTGTGTTACATGATATTTGTGTTACATGATATTGTGTTACACGATATTTGTGTTACATGATATTGTGCTACATGATATTGTGTTACATGATATTGTGTTACTTGATATTTCTGTTTCATGATATTGTGTTACATGATATTTGTGTTACATGATATTTGTGTTTCATGATATTGTGTTACATGATATTTGTGTTACATGATATTGTGTTACAAGATATTTGTGTTACATGATATTTGTGTTACATGATGTTGTGTTACGTGATATTTGTGTTACATGATATTGTGTTACATGATATTTGTGTTACATGATACTGTGTTACATGATATTTGTGTTACATGATATTGTGTTACATGATATTTGTGTTTCATGATATTGTGTTACATGATATTTGTGTTACATGATATTGTGTTACATGATATTTGTGTTACATGATATCGTGTTACATGATATTTGTGTTACATGATATTTATGTTACATGATATTGTGTTACATGATATTTGTGTTACATGATATTGCGTTACAAGATGTTGTGTTACATGATATTGTGTTACATGATAGTTGTGTTTCATGATATTGTGTTACATGATATTTGTGTTACATGATATTGTGTTACATGATATTGTGTTACATGATATTTGTGTTACATGATATTGTGTTACATGATATTTGTGTTACATGATATTGTGTTACATGATTTTGTGTTACATGATATTTGTGTTACATGATATTGTGTTACATGATATTGTGTTACATGATATTTGTGTTACATGATATTGTGTTACATGATATTTGTGTTACATGATATTGTGTTACATGATTTTGTGTTACATGATATTGTGTTACATGATATTTGTGTTACATGATATTGTGTTACATGATATTGTGTTACATGATATTGTGTTACATGATATTTGTGTTACATGATATTGTGTTACACGATATTTGTGTTACATGATATTGTGCTACATGATATTGTGTTACATGATATTGTGTTACTTGATATTTCTGTTTCATGATATTGTGTTACATGATATTTGTGTTACATGATATTTGTGTTTCATGATATTGTGTTACATGATATTTGTGTTACATGATATTGTGTTACAAGATATTTGTGTTACATGATATTTGTGTTACATGATGTTGTGTTACGTGATATTTGTGTTACATGATACTGTGTTACATGATATTTGTGTTACATGATTTTGTGTTACATGATATTTGTGTTTCATGATATTGTGTTACATGATATTTGTGTTACATGACATTGTGTTACATGATATTTGTGTTACATGATATCGTGTTACATGATATTTGTGTTACATGATATTTATGTTACATGATATTGTGTTACATGATATTTGTGTTACATGATATTGCGTTACAAGATGTTGTGTTACATGATATTGTGTTACATGATAGTTGTGTTTCATGATATTGTGTTACATGGTTACATGATATTTGTGTTACATGATATTGTGTTACATGATATTGTGTTACATGATATTTGTGTTACATGATATTGTGTTACATGATATTTGTGTTACATGATATTGTGTTACATGATTTTGTGTTACATGATATTGTGTTACATGATATTTGTGTTACATGATATTGTGTTACATGATATTGTGTTACATGATATTGTGTTACATGGTATTTGTGTTACATGATATTGTGTTACACGATATTTGTGTTACATGATATTGTGCTACATGATATTGTGTTACATGATATTGTGTTACTTGATATTTCTGTTTCATGATATTGTGTTACATGATATTTGTGTTACATGATATTTGTGTTTCATGATATTGTGTTACATGATATTTGTGTTACATGATATTGTGTTACAAGATATTTGTGTTACATGATATTTGTGTTACATGATGTTGTGTTACGTGATATTTGTGTTACATGATATTGTGTTACATGATATTTGTGTTACATGATACTGTGTTACATGATATTTGTGTTACATGATATTGTGTTACATGATATTTGTGTTTCATGATATTGTGTTACATGATATTTGTGTTACATGATATTGTGTTACATGATATTTGTGTTACATGATATTGTGTTACATGATATTTGTGTTACATGATATTGTGTTACATGATATTTGTGTTACATGATATTGTGTTACATGATATTTATGTTACATGATATTGTGTTACATGATATTTGTGTTACATGATATTGCGTTACAAGATGTTGTGTTACATGATATTGTGTTACATGATATTTGTGTTTCATGATATTGTGTTACATGATATTTGTGTTACATGATATTGTGTTACATGATATTGTGTTACATGATATTTGTGTTACATGATATTGTGTTACATGATATTTGTGTTACATGA
The DNA here is from genome assembly GCF_964194025.1 of Convolutriloba macropyga. Lineage (NCBI taxonomy): Eukaryota > Metazoa > Xenacoelomorpha > Acoela > Convolutidae > Convolutriloba > Convolutriloba macropyga. Next base: position 64,944,850 of record NC_134468.1, read on the forward strand.
TATTGTGTTACATGATTTTGTGTTACATGATATTGTGTTACATGATATTTGTGTTACATGATATTGTGTTACATGATATTGTGTTACATGATATTGTGTTACATGATATTGTGTTACATGATGTTTGTGTTACATGATATTGTGTTACAAGATATTTGTGTTACATGATATTTGTGTTACATGATGTTGTGTTACGTGATATTTGTGTTACATGATATTGTGTTACATGATTTTGTGTTACATGATATTGTGTTACATGATATTTGTGTTACATGATATTGTGTTACATGATATTGTGTTACATGATATTTGTGTTACATGATATTGTGTTACACGATATTTGTGTTACATGATATTGTGCTACATGATATTGTGTTACATGATATTGTGTTACTTGATATTTCTGTTTCATGATATTGTGTTACATGATATTTGTGTTACATGATATTTGTGTTTCATGATATTTGTGTTACATGATATTGTGTTACATGATATTGTGTTACATGATATTGTGTTACATGATATTGTGTTACATGATGTTTGTGTTACATGATATTTGTGTTACATGATATTGTGTTACATGATATTTGTGTTACATGATATTGTGTTACATTATATTTGTGTTATATGATATTTGTGTTACATGATATTGTGTTACATGATATTTGTGTTACATGATATTGTGTTTCATGATATTGTGTTACATGATATTTGTGTTACATGATATTGTGTTACATGATATTTGTGTTACATGATATTGTGTTACATGATATTTGTGTTACATGATATTGTGTTACATGATATTTGTGTTACATGATATTGTGTTACATGATATTTATGTTACATGATATTGTGTTACATGATATTTGTGTTACATGATATTGCGTTACAAGATGTTGTGTTACATGATATTGTGTTACATGATATTTGTGTTTCATGATATTGTGTTACATGATATTTGTGTTACATGATATTGTGTTACATGATATTGTGTTACATGATATTTGTGTTACATGATATTGTGTTACATGATATTTGTGTTACATGATATTGTGTTACATGATTTTGTGTTACATGATATTGTGTTACATGATATTTGTGTTACATGATATTGTGTTACATGATATTGTGTTACATGATATTGTGTTACATGATATTGTGTTACATGATGTTTGTGTTACATGATATTTGTGTTACATGATATTGTGTTACATGATATTTGTATTACATGATATTGTGTTACATTATATTTGTGTTATATGATATTTGTGTTACATGATATTGTGTTACATGATATTTGTGTTACATGATATTGTGTTACATGATATTGTGTTACATGATATTGTGTTACATGATGTTTGTGTTACATGATATTGTGTTACATGATATTTGTGTTACATGATATTGTGTTACATGATATTTGTGTTACATGATATTTGTTTTACATGATATTGTGTTACATGATATTGTGTTACATGATATTTGTGTTACATGATATTGTGTTACATGATATTTGTGTTACATGATATTTGTGTTACATGATATTGTGATACATGATATTGTGTTACATGATATTGTGTTACATGATATTGTGTTACATGATGTTTGTGTTACATGATATTTGTGTTACATGATATTGTGTTACATGATATTTGTGTTACATGATATTGTGTTACATTATATTTGTGTTATATGATATTTGTGTTACATGATATTGTGTTACATGATATTTGTGTTACATGATATTGTGTTACATGATATTGTGTTACATGATATTGTGTTACATGATGTTTGTGTTACATGATATTGTGTTACATGATATTTGTGTTACATGATATTGTGTTACATGATATTTGTGTTACATGATATTTGTGTTACATGATATTGTGTTACATGATATTTGTGTTACATGATATTGTGTTACATGATATTTGTGTTACATGATATTGTGTAACATGATATTTGTGTTACATGATATTGTGTTACATGATATTTGTGTTACATGATATTGTGTTACATTATATTTTGTTACATGATATTGTGTTACATGATATTTGTGTTACATGATATTGTGTTACATGATATTTGTGTTACATGATATTGTGTTACATGATATTTGTGTTACATGATATTGTGTTACATGATATTGTGTTACATGATATTGTGTTACATGATATTGTGTTACATGATGTTCGTGTTACATGATATTGTGTTGCATGATATTTGTGTTACATGATATTGTGTTACATGATATTTGTGTTACATGATATTTGTGTTACATGATATTGTGTTACATGATATTTGTGTTACATGATATTGTGTTACATGATATTTGTGTTACATGATATTGTGTTACATGATATTTGTGTTACATGATATTGTGTTACATGATATTTGTGTTACATGATATTGTGTTGCATTATATTGTGTTACAAGATATTGTGTTACATGATATTTGTGTTACATGATATTGTGTTAGATGATATTTGTGTTACATGATATTGTGTTACATGATATTTGTGTTACATGATATTTGTGTTACATGATATTGTGTTACATGATATTTGTGTTACATGATATTGTGTTACATGAACACATAGTGGTCGTGAAATTAAATGACAAAGCTGACTGTATAAACTTGACAAGTCTTAGATTGGCCACGTAGCCATTAACTAAATGAGAAATGGATTTCCTCATATTGTTTTTGGAATGCGATGAGCTCACTAGGCAATAATTAAAAGGCATTCCGATAAACATCGTAAAAACGTCGTTCCCTCATTTAGTTGTGTATTGTTATAAAGCAGCACGCGACAGGTAACAGAAAGAACTTTGCCGGAAGTCTTCAGTCTCAAAAACTAAAGCCTGAATAGTTGGACAGTTTGTTAAGTCTTCCTGATTTTGGAAGTAAAAAGGCACACCAACGGGTTTTAAACTGGAGTTCTGTTAATGATATTGTGTTTCATGATATTGTGTTACATGATATTTTTGTAACATGATATTGTGTTACATGATATTGTGTTACATGATATTTGTGTTACATGATATTGTGTTACATGATATTTGTGTTACATGATATTGTGTTACATGATTTTGTGTTATATGATATTGTGTTACATGATAATTGTGTTACATGATATTGTGTTACATGATATTGTGTTACATGATATTTGTGTTACATGATATTGTGTTACGTGATATTTGTGTTACATGATATTGTGTTACATGATATTGTGTTACATGATATTTGTGTTACATGATATTGTGTTACATGATATTTGTGTTATATGATATTTGTGTTACATGATATTGTGTTACATGATATTTGTGTTACATGATATTGTGTTACATGATATTGTGTTACATGATATTGTGTTACATGATGTTTGTGTTACATGATATTGTGTTACATGATATTTGTTTTACATGATATTGTGTTACATGATATTTGTGTTACATGATATTTGTGTTACATGATATTGTGTTACATGATATTTGTGTTACATGATATTGTGTTACATGATATTTGTGTTACATGATATTGTGTAACATGATATTTGTGTTACATGATATTGTGTTACATGATATTTGTGTTACATGATATTGTGTTACATTATATTTTGTTACATGATATTGTGTTACATGATATTTGTGTTACATGATATTGTGTTACATGATATTTGTGTTACATGATATTGTGTTACATGATATTTGTGTTACATGATATTTGTGTTACATGATATTGTGTTACATGATATTTGTGTTACATGATATTGTGTTACACGAACACATAGTGGTCGTGAAATTAAATGACAAAGCTGACTGTATAAACTTGACAAGTCTTAGATTGGCCACGTAGCCATTAACTAAATGAGAAATGGATTTCCTCATAATGTTTTTGGAATGCGATGAGCTCACTAGGCAATAATTAAAAGGCATTCCGATAAACATCGTAAAAACGTCGTTCCCTCATTTAGTTGTGTATTGTTATAAAGCAGCACGCGACAGGTAACAGAAAGAACTTTGCCGGAAGTCTTCAGTCTCAAAAATTAAAGCCTGAATAGTTGGACAGTTTGTTAAATCTTCCTGATTTTGGAAGTAAAAAGGCACACCAACGGGTTTTAAACTGGAGTTCTGTTAATATTGAAACTGGAGTTCAGTTTATTAAACTTTTCTAATCAGCTTGGTTACCAAGGTAATTACGTAAGTTTTCAATATCCTAAATCAGTTACCCAATTAAAATTGTTGTTTTTGGCAAAAATATTTTTAACACGTTTTACATTAAAATTTGATAAAGTGTAATTTATTTGAAAACATGAAAATTATTTAAATTCAGCCAAAAAACGAGAATACTTTTGAAGAAGCTTCTTCTTCTCTTCTCTAGAGATTAAGAGACGATGGCTTCTCTGGAAAACTTTTCTGGAAAAAATCAATTTTCTCTTCAAAGTTTGCTTAGGATCTACAGTTCAAAGAAACCTTCCTCTGTATTGGTCATCGTTCCTCTAATTCTGTATTCCTCAAGTTCCTGCTTTCATGATGTATTTCGAATTTTTTTTTAATTAATTACTTATTTTTATAGATTTATAAAACAATAAATTGGTCTTTAATCATAGTTTTAGCGTTTTGCTCTAAATAAATAAACAAATGAATATATTAAAATGAGGATAAACAACCAATAGTAAACGAGTGTTTACAAATTGGTATTGGTGCACGCATGCCTCTTCATACAATGGCGAAATGAAGCTTAATTAGGAAAGTCTGTTGAAACTGAATTCGTTTTTCTACTTCACCTGCAAGATCGGGAAACTTTGCTAAAATTCAATGGTGACAAACAGTAAATAGAATGAGGAAGATGTCAGATCTTTTTCCGTTTCGCAACTTCGAACAACTTCCTTGATTTTGTTTTTCTCGTGGATTCATCTTACTCCGATATTAAATGGACAAAGTATAGCTATGCAAATATCATTTATACACCTTTTTATGAGTGTGAAACAATCAATCACGATAGGCATAGTTTGACATGGGAAAAGTAATTTCCAGAGTTTTAGGAAGTTATAGGATTTTACTTACAAAGCGTTGCGCTTACTGAATCAGCATCCTTCCCTAAACACATTTAAATCATTAGAGCTACACACGGCTAATTTTTCTCACAAGATTTTTCACTATCATTCGGAACTGAGAAATCGACAGATGAATTGCCGCTTGAGTTTCATATTTGTGAGCTGAACATCACACAATTTAAACATAATTTTTCCAACAACTGCAGTGGAACAGCATCAGTCAATCTAAGACTAGTTTCTGTTGGCCTTTTTAATGGTTCTTTTGCTTATTTGCAAACAATTAAAATACGCTCGTGCATGAAATATAATGCCGAAATTCGTCAGTGCTGGAAGTCAAAATGTCACATGTTGCTCTATACATAGCCAAAATTTAGCTTTCATTGACTTTCGTCACTTTAAAAAGTGCAAGTTGCGTATTTTAAGCGAAGTTACGTCTCCGTAGAAGAATGCTGAATTCTGGCTGAACATCTCAAAAATCTACGCGGTTCTCGTTAAACGTTAGAAATACTCAGTGACTTCAACGTAACTTTTACTGATATCCACGTTATGCAGTTAAAAGTCAACATATTCAAATATTTACTTTTAAAAAAACTTGCAGAACTGTTTTTGAAAAACAGTAAATGCACTGTCTAAGACCAACGACAACAGTTCAAAATAAATTAATTCAAACTGAATCGAGTGATTTGAGCATTTGCTTTAAGAGTTCTCAAGCAGTCGCGTAAGTAACAAGGAAACCAATTTCACAACAAATTTTTCATGAAAACAATTCATCCACAGAAAATTGGATACTGCTTTTTAGAAGGAGTTTAATATCTGGATTGAAATCAGAGACGAGCACAAATTATCTGCAAAGAAGAAAATTTGTGCAAACGTAAAAACAAAATTAAGTTGACAGTTTGAAATGAGGTGGAAAAACAAAACACACTCGTTATCACATAAACCATTTGCAATAAATCACAGGGGGCAAAATGTATAAAAAGAACAATGTTTTTTACAATGTTTTTCATTTTATTGCGTAATTTTTTTGAAGAGATAACTACGGAACGAAAAAGAATAAAAGAACAAGAGGAAATTGAAAAAAAAAACACGGAAATAAGAGGGCAGATGACAGGAAAACGGCCATGATACCCTTGCAGTTCTGCAGCCTCAAGAAATGAATGTGAAAAAGACAAAAAAAGAAACTTCAGTTTCTTTTGGTAATTTTTCAATTATTTCTAATTGAAGGAAAACGCAAAAGGAGAAACTATTGAACACTTTCTAATAGCTGTCCTAAAAATATACTTAATTGGAGTGACATTTACTTAATTGATATCATTTTTCTTCAAAAAAAGCAAGCAAACATCAATTTGCAAAAGAAGTCATTCTGAGAGATGAGTAAGTTCTTACCGAAGATTTAATCACTCTAATGAACAAAAAACTCACTCGAGTACAGCTAAAAACTAACGTCCTGCACGCCATTTAGATAAATTTGAACGAACGAATGAGCAAAATGCAGATTTAGAGTGGGCGTAACGTCATATAGCCGCAACACAAATCCTGACAACGATTAAAAAAAGACAAACCAGGAAGAGGCCAGAACTCCAAAAGAAAGACGAGATAAAAGAAAGAGACAGGTCCAATAAAAATGATCAGCAATATCAATGAAAGAGAGAGAGAGAGAGAGAGAGAGAGAGAGAGAGAGAGATAGAGAGAGAGAGAGAACGAAAGAAGAAACAAAAAAGAGGCGAAGGAAGGACAACAAAAGAGAAGAAACATAACCAGCGAGAGTGAAAGAGGATCCAAAGAGAGAGAGAGAGAGAGAGAGAGAGAGAGAGAAAGAGAGAGAGAAATAATTGCAGGAAGAAGAAAACAGTAAAGGAATACAAAAACGGGACGGAAGGAAAAATGGAGGAGGAAAAATGCAGGGAAAAAAGTATGGAAGACCAACAAAAGACAAAATGCGAATAAAAGAGAGATTGCAAGAAAAGAGGGAGAAGGAGAAACTGAAAGAGAAAGAGTAGGAGAGAATGAGAGAAGAGAGAGAGAGAGAGAGAGAGAGAGAGAGAGAGAGAAAGAAAAAAACAGATAGCTAAGCTTAGAGGTAGAAGTAGAACAAAGATTGAAAGGCATTAAAACAAAAGAGAAAGAAACTAAGAGCAAAAAAACCGCTAAAAATGAAAGAATGAGTAAAAAGAAAAGAGATACATAGAGAGAACGGTGTGTTCTATGCACAATTGAGAAAAATGGAAAGAGGAAAAAAGATAGAGGAGAAGAGAGGAAAAAAGTGATAGAAAAAAGGGCGAAAAGTGAGAGAGAGAAAGAGTGCGCAAAATAAAGACAGCCAAGTTGTGACAGAAAATTAGTGAAAAAGGGCAAAAAAGTACAGAAAGGGAATGAAGGGAGAAAAAAGAAAACAAGCAAAATCGAGATACCTACAGCAAGTGTGGTGCGCGAAGGGAAGAAAAAAGACAGAGGAAAAAGAGAAAAAAGAAGAGAGAATTAAGATAAGAAGAGAGCAAAATGACAGAAAAAAAGATATAAAACGGAAAAAGGGAACAAGAGATGGCGGGATAAAAAAGCAGGCTAAACAAATTTGAGGAAAAGTAGAATGAAGAACGAAAAAGCGGAGAGAAGAATGATGAAAAGAGAAAAAGAGCCATTTGGTGAAAGAGACAGTGAGACCAAAGGAGGACACAAAAAATGTCCGGTCGATGACCGAGAGAAGTAAAAACAGTACGGAATCAGTCAAAAAACAAACAGCAAACGGATGTAAATAGAGGTACTCTAGAGCAAAAGAGGAAATCAGATTGAGAGACAGAAAAAAGCGAGAAAGAGGCAGAGAGAGGGAGAGACCCAATGCGAAAGAAAGAGGTAGAGGTATAACAAGGAGTGAAAGATACCAAAACAAAAAAGATAAGGAAATCAGGAAGAAATCTGAAAAGAAGGGGACGGAAAGAAGCAGACCGCGCAAAATTATAGGAATGATGACACAATTTCAAGAACAGGAGCAACACAAAATTAGAAAAAAAATAGAGAGAAAGTTAGGATGAAAGCGCAATTGAAAGAAAGTTAGAAGGGGAGGAATAGGAGAAACAGAGAGAAAGAAGGTCGAAATAGTGGTGAAAGAAAACCTATTGAGAGAAAATAGAGCGATTAAGAGAAGAGACAAAATTAAGAAAATGAGAAAGTAACAAAGAAACAGGTGGCAAAATGAAAAAAGAGAAAACTCAACTGTAAAAGAATGAAAACCTGCAAAAGATAATGAGACAAAAAAGAACAGTAGGGAAGTGAGAAATAGAACTGAGAGAGAAAATATAGAAAAATAATGTTGGAGAAAAGTGACCGAAAAAATAGAAAAGATGAGAGAGAGAAAGGGAGAAAGAGGAAATTGTAAATCGAGTGCGATTGAAAAAGACATAAAAATACAAGAAAACAAGGAAAATATTTTATAGAATGTTGAAATCAAATGTATCGCTATAAAAGAAAAAGGACACGATAGAAAAAGGAAGAAAAAAAAATAATATATTTTGAGAAAGAACATAGAGAAAAAAAAGAACACGGATTTGAAAGCGATAGTAGAACTATCAGAGCAAGACAGAAAGGAACAGGGCAAAAAAATACGTGAGCAAGAAAAAAGAACAGACAGCAGGGGACAATAAAGATGAGAGCAAAATTAAGAAAAGTAAAGGCAAGAAAAATGAGAATGGTGGATTGAAAACGCGGGAAAAAAGAGAAACGATGTATCAGGAGAAAAGAACAATGGATAGATAAAAGAGAGAGAGAGAGATAAAGGAGATATAGAAAGAGCGATTGAGACAGAAAGAGTGTGAGAGAAAGCAAGTGAGTGATAGATAAATAGATAGAGGAGATAAAATGAAAAAAGAGAAAACTCAACTGTAAAAGAGTGAAAACCTGCAAAAGATAATGAGACAAAAAAGAACAGTAGGGAAGTGAGAAGTAGAAATGAGAGAGAAAATATAGAAAAATAATGTTGGAGAAAAGTGACCGAAAAAATAGAAAAGATGAGAGAGAGAGAAAGGGAGAAAGAGGAAATTGTAAATCGAGTGCGATTGAAAAAGACATAAAAATACAAGAAAACAAGGAAAATATTTTATAGAATGTTGAAATCAAATGTATCGCTAAAGAAAGAAAAAGGACACGATAGAAAAAGGAAGAAAAAAAATAATATATTTTGAGAAAGAACATAGAGAAAAAAAAGAACACGGATTTGAAAGCGATAGTAGAACTATCAGAGCAAGAAAGAAAGGAACAGGGCAAAAAAATACGTGAGCAAGAAAAAAGAACAAACAGCAGGGGACAATAAAGATGAGAGCAAAATTAAGAAAAGTAAAGGCAAGAAAAATGAGAATGGTGGATTGAAAACGCGGGAAAAAAGAGAAACGATGTATCAGGAGAAAAGAACAATGGATAGATAAGAGAGAGAGAGAGAGATAAAGGAGATATAGAAAGAGCGATTGAGACAGAAAGAGTGTGAGAGAAAGCAAGTGAGTGATAGATAAATAGATAGAGGAGATAAAATGAAAAAAGAGAAAACTCAACTGTAAAAGAGTGAAAACCTGCAAAAGATAATGAGACAAAAAAGAACAGTAGGGAAGTGAGAAGTAGAAATGAGAGAGAAAATATAGAAAAATAATGTTGTAGAAAAGTGACCGAAAAAATAGAAAAGATGAGAGAGAGAGAGAGAAAGGGAGAAAGAGGAAATTGTAAATCGAGTGCGATTGAAAAAGACATAAAAATACAAGAAAACAAGGAAAATATTTTATAGAATGTTGAAATCAAATGTATCGCTAAAAAAAGAAAAAGGACACGATAGAAAAAGGAAGAAAAAAATAAGATATTTTGAGAAAGAACATAGAGAAAAAAAAGAACACGGATTTGAAAGCGATAGTAGAACTATCAGAGCAAGAAAGAAAGGAACAGGGCAAAAAAATACGTGAGCAAGAAAAAAGAACAGACAGCAGGGGACAATAAAGATGAGAGCAAAGTTAAGAAAAGTAAAGGCAAAAAAAAATGAGAATGGTGGATTGAAAACGGGAAAAAAGAGAAACGATGTATCAGGAGAAAAGAACAATGGATAGATAAGAGAGAGAGAGAGAGAGAGAGAGAGAGAGAGAGAGATAAAGGAGATATAGAAAGAGCGATTGAGACAGAAAGAGCGTGAGAGAAAGCAAGTGAGTGATAGATAAATAGATAGAGGAGATAAATAGATAGAGAGAGCGAGATAGAAAAACGAAAAAAGGAAAGACAGAAAGATACAGTGAAACCTAGAGATAGAAAAAACTAAAGAAAAACAAAGAGAGACACAAGGAAAGAGAGAGAGAGAGAGAGAGAGAGAGAGAGAGAAAGAGAGAGAGAAAAATATTGAGAGATTATTTCAGTAGGCTAGAACAAAGCGAACAATGATAAATTTTCCATAGAAAATTTTTTCGAGAGCGATTTAAAACATGAATCGACTGACATTGCATAATTTATTCTCGAAAAAAGGCAGGGCAATTTATTTCGGGGTTGTAGGCTAGATAACTTTTTGATTAGGAGCGCCTACAAAATCGAGATAGGATGGATTCAAAATATCAACCTCTGGAGTGCTCGAGAGAACTAAACACCATTCGGTTATCATGCCACAGTTGCACCTTTTCTTACAAATGCTTTTGTTTTATCAGCGGATCTAATTTTTGAATAAGTAAAAATGAATGAAGCAAAAACAGAGAATGGATGAAGCAAAAACTGGATGAAATAAAAACGGAGAAGTCAAGCGTGAAAAAGTGACTTTAGAAGTGAAAATTTTGTTCATATTGATAATTCACATTGATAATTTAAGCAGTTGCTCATATTGATAATTGAGAAATCGGGACTGCCTTCATCTAGCTCCCGAGGTGGAGCATTTTATTTCAAAATAACGCTTAAAATGGGGCATCTGCTGCACCATGGCCCAGTCTATCACGCTTCTGCCTCTTAATCCACTCGCTAATCGCTTTTGACGAACAGCATCTTTGAGAGCCGTTGAAACATGTCAAGATAGACGCTTAAACACGGTGTTCGGTGGCTCTCTGTCAATATGAGGTTAATATATAGATATACAGATAAATTACTCATATAAACTTTTTAAGTTGCCGAAAGTCAATACAAGGACTATGTTCGAAAATTAAGAATGCACAATCAGTTTTCCTGGAGTTTTCATGTTCTATGTTTTAAGATTAGATTTTTAAGCATCCGTGGAAATCATTTGCGCTAGTCTTAATTAATTCAAGTTTGCTTCATTATTGGATACACGTGCAGTTATTTTTCTGGGAAGCGTGTTTTGGGCAGCGTGTTTTTGGTACTAGCGTGAAAACTTGGGTCATTCTTTCTTCCCTAGTTTTCAGGGTCATAAGTCACTAGCTTCCACGCTATTAATAGCTCTTTAAAAAAACTGAGATAATGTGAAATAGACCGAAATGAAATAAAGCCCAACTGCCAACTGTGATTAACTTCCCAATTTTCCCTCTCGATAAAAATTGCGGATTGAGAGAACAATTAGCAGTTCTGGGATTACTCGTTTATCCGTGAAAACTCATGGCGAAATGTAAGCAATTTCCAGAATATATGTAACTCATTTCTATTTTTAGCGTAAATAAATTTCTGTTGAAAATGTTATATGATCGGTAAAAACTGGGGACAGAGTTTTGTCACTCGATTCCACAAAACGCAACATTTATTGAAATTTGTCTTGTTGGACATTGGCCACGTTATGTTCTGCAGTGCTAGAAATTAAAATGCCAAAAGTTCCTATATATTTTTCCCAAATTTGCCTTTCAAGATTGTGGCACCTTGAACCGCTTTGAAGTTCTCGATAAACGCCAGAATTTCTCCGTGACTTAAAGCAGAGTCACGTAGCCTAATCTTAAAGTCATAATTATACAAACCAACAAAGACATCCTTTAACTGAGCATATTGCGGTGAAAAAACTCTCATCGCCTGCTAGCGGTGAAATTACATGATATAATTTCACTGCTGAATTTAGCGGTAAAATTACATAAATTCACCGCTTTGAAAAAAGTGTCCAACTTATGTACGATAAGCGGTCAATGCGATGAAATTACACAAATTCATCACTTAATTTAGTTGTGAACTTACATAAATTCACCGCTTAGAGAAAAATGTTAAAATTGTGTGAGAACAGCATTGAATTCGGTGAAATTACATAAATCAGGCGGTGAATGCGGTGAAAAAACCTTTATCGCCTGGTAGCGGTGAAATTACTTGATAAAATTTCACTACTGAATTTAGCGGTAAAAATACATAAATTCACCGCTTTGAAAAAAGTGTCCAACTTATGTAAGATAAGCGGTCAATGCGATGAAATTACACAAAGTCATCGCTTAACTTAGTGGTGAACATACATAAATTCACCGCTTAGAAAATTGCTAAAATTGTGTGAGGACAGCATTGAATTCGGTGAAATTACATAAATTATACCGTTTAATTTAACAGTGAAATTACAAATTCACCGCTTCGAAAAAAGTGTTAAAGTTGTGTGAGATCAGCAGTGAATGCGACGAAATTACACAAATTCACCACCTAATTTAGTGGTGAACTTACATAAATTCACCGCTTAGAGAAAAATGTTAAAATTGTGTGAGAACAGCATTGAATTCGGTGAAATTACAAAAAACTCACCGTTTAACTTAATAGTGAAATTACAAACTCACCGTTTAGAAAAAAGTGTTAAAATTGTGTGAGATCAGCAGTGAATGCGATGAAATTACACAAATTCACCACTTAACGTAGTGGTGAAATAACATATATTCAACGAAGTTAAGACACATTTATTAAAAGACACACGGAAAAATTACCCACGAATAATCATACATCTTTTTGAAACTTATTTTAGGCGGTGAATTTATGTAATTTCAACACTAGAGTAAGCCGTGAACTTACAAATAATCACCACATTTCACCGCATTTCACTGCTAAAATTTGTAATTCACCGCTAGCTAATCTTACAAGAGTTCAACACGCATGTTTTACAAAATGTAGAGTGAATTTGATTAAAATTCAAAAAAATATGCTACATATTAGTGAGAAGTGGAGCAGTGGAAGAAGTGGCTGACATGCAGGAGGTGAGAGGTTCGAATCCGTGCAAGGACGGTAACTTGTAGTAGGCGGTGAAATGTGGTGATTTCTTGTAAGTTCACCGTTTACTCTAGCGGTGAACTTACATAATTTCACCGCATTCAGCGCATTTCACAGCAAAATTATGTACAAAATTTGCGGTGAAAAAACCAACTTTTCGCCGCTTATCTTACATATTTTTCCAATTTTTTCTCCACGCGGGCATTGTTGAGCACAATACTAACAATCCAATACGATAGTTCTGGCTGTGAAATGACGTGCACCATCGTCTGTAATAGCTTCTAAAGTAACTTCATTCTTCTGGCACATATCCAAACGAGCCAAAACTGTGCTTAGGTCTGAAACAGAAATCAGACTCCCATAAGGAGCCGGCCAAGACAAACAGTAGCAAGCATTTTGGTTCTTTTGATTGGGCTACATCGATCAAACACCATGAATTGAGGGGGGGGGGGGTGACTGAAGGAGGCAAACTGTTAATATTAAGAACAGCGCTCTTACACCATAAATTTATGACTTCTCAAAGCAGATTTGTTGGATCGCATACTTAGTTACCTGTAAGTTAGACGTAAGTTTCTAATTTGACCATAAAACATGGACCCCCTCTCCCCCACTATAGAGACAATGTGATTATTTCGTTCTCATAAACCCAGAATTGAACCAGAGGTCATTTTGATTACAGCATTGCTTCAAAAAGCTAAATGTGCATAGCTGACCTTTTCTATCGGCTATGACAGTGTCTGTCAAGACATTATTGAGATAAACATTGTATCTACTATTGTCTCCCAGCTGCCCAGCTGTACTTCCCACTGATGTTGACTCAGTTTTTGTTATGAATGCATCTGGTACACTCCAACTCACTCTTACACTTTTTCTGGTCACAATCTCATGTCTAATATCAACTGGCCTTCCATCGGATGCTAAAATTTTAACATGACTCAAATAATTATAAAATCCATTGATTGACCAAATGAGGTGTTCTTGCATTTGTTAAGTGGTAAACCCGATACTGATCAATGAAACAAGATTCAGTGCACATCTCAATTTTGTTGCATAAAAACCTCATCATAATAAATGAGGTTGAGCGAGGTTTCTATGAGAATTAGTCATACGTCTGATCCTTAGGTAATAAATATCAGGATACTTTGCAAATTTTTTGGTGAAAAACAAATACGGATAAACCATGAGAGCATTTAATTGCGTACCCGTTAACGGAAAAACTTTTCTGATCAAAACAATTCGATCAATACACACTAAAAAAAGTTCAGGTAAATTTACCTGAACCAAGTTCAGGTAACTAGAAGTTCAGGTGAAGTTCAGGTGTAAAAGCACCTGAAATACACCTGAACTGAATTTCAGGTAAATTTTCACATGAACAAGTTCAGGTGTGGTTACCTGAAAATAACCTTCATTGCATTCGGCAGTGAAACAACAAAAGTTTAGCAGAAACTAAAACACAACACAAATACAAACTTTAGGAGAAACAACAACACATTTATTAGGCAGCGTCCAGCATTTTTTCAAAGTGTTTCAATTTTAAATTTTGCAAAGTTACTGTAAAGTTTAGCATCAATTTTTCCCGCTCTTCAGCTCTACTGATGTTTCTAGATCGAACAAGTATTATGGGAGCCATTTGGGTTGTCTGAATTTTCTATCAATCCTGAAGTTTCAGAAAAACGGTTTTAAGCGACTTTAATTTCTTTAAATCATAACAACAGGAAACGCAGTGGTTTTAAAGTGGATCAATTTGAATATAATCACTCTTCCCTATATAATAAGTCAAAAACTACTATTCCTGCATAAAGTAGCTCTCTGGAAAACTGGATTATACGTATATAGAACCGGTAACGACATATGGTCCTCATTTAGCTTCCATTCTTTAAAGTCTTTCAGAATCAGATTGTTATTCTTCTTAATTCGAACTATTTCCATTTTCCAACATAAGCACTGCTTCAAAACCCTGTCCGTCGAACTGAAGTTTGCCTGTTAATTTTAGGTGCATCTTTTTGAAATTGGGCTCTACAAAGTATAGAGGACAAAACAAACATTTATGGAACTATTTCCTGCCGTTTATTAAGTTTAGCAAATCTACGGTTAAGTATAATATAAAGGTTTCCCACTCTTCAGCCCCCCGTGATGTTTCTAGATCGAACAAGTAATTTGAAAGTCATTTGGGTTGTCTATTTTGAATATCAATCCTGAAGTTTCAGAAAAACTGTTTAAAGAGACTTTAATTTCTTTAAATCATAACAACAGGAAACGCAGTGGTTTTAAAGTGGATCAACTTGAATGCAATCACTCTTCCCTATATATTAAATCAAAAACTATTATTCCTGCATAATGTAGATCTCTGGAAAACGGGATTATACGTATATAGAACCGGTAACGACATATGGTCCTCATTTAGCTTCTATTTGTTTACAGTCTTTCAGAATTAGATTGTTATTCTTCTTAATTCGAACTAATTCCATTATCCAACATAAGCACTGCTTCAAAACCCTGTCCGTCGAACTGAAGTTTGCCTGTTAATTTTAGGTGCATCTTTCTGAAATTGGGTTCTACAAAGTATAGAGGACAACACAAACATTTATGGAACTATTTCCTGCCGTTTATTAAGTTTAGCAAATCTACGGTTAAGTATAATATAAAGGTTTCCCACTCTTCAGCCCCACTGATGTTTCTAGATCGAACAAGTAATTTGGAAGTCATTTGGGTTGTCTAAATTGAATATCAATCCTGAAGTTTCAGAAAAACTGTTTAAAGAGACTTTAATTTCTTTAAATCATAACAACAGGAAACGCAGTGGTTTTAAAGTGGATCAACTTGAATGCAATCACTCTTCCCTATATATCAAATCAAAAACTATTATTCCTGCATAGTGTAGATCTCTGGAAAACGGGATTATACCTATATAGAACCGGTAACGACATATGGTCCTCATTTAGCTTCCATTTGTTTACAGTCTTTCAGAATTAGATTGTTATTCTTCTTAATTCGAACTAATTCCATTTTCCAACATAAGCACTGCTTCAAATTCCTGTCCGTCGAATTGAAGTTTGCCTGTTAATTTTAGGTGCATCTTTTTGAAATTGGGCTCTACAAAGTATAGAGGACAAAAAAAACATTTATGGAACTATTTCCTGCCGTTTATTAAGTTTAGCAAATCTACGGTTAAGTATAATATAAAGGTTTCCCACTCTTCAGCCCCACTGATGTTTCTAGATCGAACAAGTAATTTGGAAGTCATTTGGGTTGTCTATATTGAATATCAATCCTGAAGTTTCAGAAAAACTGTTTAAAGAGACTTTAATTTCTTTAAATCATAACAACAGGAAACGCAGTGGTTTTAAAGTGGATCAACTTGAATGCAATCACTGTTCCCTATATATTAAATCAAAAACTATTATTCCTGCATAATGTAGATCTCTGGAAAACGGGATTATACGTATATAGAACCGGTAACGACATATGGTCCTCATTTAGCTTCCATTTGTTTACAGTCTTTCAGAATTAGATTGTTATTCTTCTTAATTCGAACTAATTCCATGTTCCAACATAAGCACTGCTTCAAAACCCTGTCCGTCAAACTGAAGTTTGCCTGTTAATTTTAGGTGCATCTTTTTGAAATTGGGCTCTACAAAGTATAGAGGACAAAACAAACATTTATGGAACTATTTCCTGCCGTTTATTAAGTTTAGCAAATCTACGGTTAAGTATAATATAAAGGTTTCCCACTCTTCAGCCCCACTGATGTTTCTAGATCGAACAAGTAATTTGGAAGTCATTTGGGTTGTCTATATTGAATATCAATCCTGAAGTTTCAGAAAAACTGTTTAAAGAGACTTTAATTTCTTTAAATCATAACAACAGGAAACGCAGTGGTTTTAAAGTGGATCAACTTGAATGCAATCACTCTTCCCTATATATCAAATCAAAAACTATTATTCCTGCATAGTGTAGATCTCTGGAAAACGGGATTATACGTATATAGAACCGGTAACGACATATGGTCCTCATTTAGCTTCCATTTGTTTACAGTCTTTCAGAATTAGATTGTTATTCTTCTTAATTCGAACTAATTCCATTTTCCAACATAAGCACTGCTTCAAATTCCTGTCCGTCGAATTGAAGTTTGCCTGTTAATTTTAGGTGCATCTTTTTGAAATTGGGCTCTACAAAGTATAGAGGACAAAAAAAACATTTATGGAACTATTTCCTGCCGTTTATTAAGTTTAGCAAATCTACGGTTAAGTATAATATAAAGGTTTCCCACTCTTCAGCCCCACTGATGTTTCTAGATCGAACAAGTAATTTGGAAGTCATTTGGGTTGTCTATATTGAATATCAATCCTGAAGTTTCAGAAAAACTGTTTAAAGAGACTTTAATTTCTTTAAATCATAACAACAGGAAACGCAGTGAATTTAAAGTGGATCAACTTGAATGCAATCACTGTTCCCTATATATTAAATCAAAAACTATTATTCCTGCATAATGTAGATCTCTGGAAAACGGGATTATACGTATATAGAACCGGTAACGACATATGGTCCTCATTTAGCTTCCATTTGTTTACAGTCTTTCAGAATTAGATTGTTATTCTTCTTAATTCGAACTAATTCCATGTTCCAACATAAGCACTGCTTCAAAACCCTGTCCGTCAAACTGAAGTTTGCCTGTTAATTTTAGGTGCATCTTTTTGAAATTGGGCTCTACAAAGTATAGAGGACAAAACAAACATTTATGGAACTATTTCCTGCCGTTTATTAAGTTTAGCAAATCTACGGTTAAGTATAATATAAAGGTTTCCCACTCTTCAGCCCCACTGATGTTTCTAGATCGAACAAGTAATTTTGAAGTCATTTGGGTTGTCTATATTGAATATCAATCCTGAAGTTTCAGAAAAACTGTTTAAAGAGACTTTAATTTCTTTAAATCATAACAACAGGAAACGCAGTGGTTTTAAAGTGGATCAACTTGAATGCAATCACTCTTCCCTATATATCAAATCAAAAACTATTATTCCTGCATAGTGTAGATCTCTGGAAAACGGGATTATACGTATATAGAACCGGTAACGACATATGGTCCTCATTTAGCTTCCATTTGTTTACAGTCTTTCAGAATTAGATTGTTATTCTTCTTAATTCGAACTAATTCCATTTTCCAACATAAGCACTGCTTCAAATTCCTGTCCGTCGAATTGAAGTTTGCCTGTTAATTTTAGGTGCATCTTTTTGAAATTGGGCTCTACAAAGTATAGAGGACAAAAAAAAACATTTATGGAACTATTTCCTGCCGTTTATTAAGTTTAGCAAATCTACGGTTAAGTATAATATAAAGGTTTCCCACTCTTCAGCCCCACTGATGTTTCTAGATCGAACAAGTAATTTGGAAGTCATTTGGGTTGTCTATATTGAATATCAATCCTGAAGTTTCAGAAAAACTGTTTAAAGAGACTTTAATTTCTTTAAATCATAACAACAGGAAACGCAGTGGTTTTAAAGTGGATCAACTTGACTGCAATCACTCCCCTATATATTAAATCAAAAACTATTATCTCTACATAAAGTACATCTCTGAAAAACTGTACTGTACGTATATAGAACCGGTAACGACATATGGTCCTCATTTAGCTTCCATTTGTTTACAGTCTTTCAGAATTAGATTGTTATTCTTCTTAATTCGAACTAATTCCATTATCCAACATAAGCACTGCTTCAAAACCCTGTCCGTCGAACTGAAGTTTGCCTGTTAATTTTAGTTGCATCTTTCTGAAATTGGGTTCTACAAAGTATAGAGGACAACACAAACATTTATGGAACTATTTCCTGCCGTTTATTAAGTTTAGCAAATCTACGGTTAAGTATAATATAAAGGTTTCCCACTCTTCAGCCCCACTGATGTTTCTAGATCGAACAAGTAATTTGGAAGTCATTTGGGTTGTCTAATTTGAATATCAATCCTGAAGTTTCAGAAAAACTGTTTAAAGAGACTTTAATTTCTTTAAATCATAACAACAGGAAACGCAGTGGTTTTAAAGTGGATCAACTTGAATGCAATCACTCTTCCCTATATATCAAATCAAAAACTATTATTCCTGCATAGTGTAGATCTCTGGAAAACGGGATTATACGTATATAGAACCGGTAACGACATATGGTCCTCATTTAGCTTCCATTTGTTTACAGTCTTTCAGAATTAGATTGTTATTCTTCTTAATTCGAACGAATTCCATTTTCCAACATAAGCACTGCTTCAAATTCCTGTCCGTCGAATTGAAGTTTGCCTGTTAATATTAGGTGCATCTTTTTGAAATTGGGCTCTACAAAGTATAGAGGACAAAAAAACATTTATTGAACTATTTCCTGCCGTTTATTAAGTTTAGCAAATCTACGGTTAAGTATAATATAAAGGTTTCCCACTCTTCAGCCCCACTGATGTTTCTAGATCGAACAAGTAATTTGGAAGTCATTTGGGTTGTCTATATTGAATATCAATCCTGAAGTTTCAGAAAAACTGTTTAAAGAGACTTTAATTTCTTTAAATCATAACAACAGGAAACGCAGTGGTTTTAAAGTGGATCAACTTGAATGCAATCACTGTTCCCTATATATTAAATCAAAAACTATTATTCCTGCATAATGTAGATCTCTGGAAAACGGGATTATACGTATATAGAACCGGTAACGACATATGGTCCTCATTTAGCTTCTATTTGTTTACAGTCTTTCAGAATTAGATTGTTATTCTTCTTAATTCGAACTAATTCCATTATCCAACATAAGCACTGCTTCAAAACCCTGTCCGTCGAACTGAAGTTTGCCTGTTAATTTTAGTTGCATCTTTCTGAAATTGGGTTCTACAAAGTATAGAGGACAACACAAACATTTATGGAACTATTTCCTGCCGTTTATTAAGTTTAGCAAATCTACGGTTAAGTATAATATAAAGGTTTCCCACTCTTCAGCCCCACTGATGTTTCTAGATCGAACAAGTAATTTGGAAGTCATTTGGGTTGTCTAAATTGAATATCAATCCTGAAGTTTCAGAAAAACTGTTTAAAGAGACTTTAATTTCTTTAAATCATAACAACAGGAAACGCAGTGGTTTTAAAGTGGATCAACTTGAATGCAATCACTGTTCCCTATATATTAAATCAAAAACTATTATTCCTGCATAATGTAGATCTCTGGAAAACGGGATTATACGTATATAGAACCGGTAACGACATATGGTCCTCATTTAGCTTCTATTTGTTTACAGTCTTTCAGAATTAGATTGTTATTCTTCTTAATTCGAACTAATTCCATTATCCAACATAAGCACTGCTTCAAAACCCTGTCCGTCGAACTGAAGTTTGCCTGTTAATTTTAGTTGCATCTTTCTGAAATTGGGTTCTACAAAGTATAGAGGACAACACAAACATTTATGGAACTATTTCCTGCCGTTTATTAAGTTTAGCAAATCTACGGTTAAGTATAATATAAAGGTTTCCCACTCTTCAGCCCCACTGATGTTTCTAGATCGAACAAGTAATTTGGAAGTCATTTGGGTTGTCTAAATTGAATATCAATCCTGAAGTTTCAGAAAAACTGTTTAAAGAGACTTTAATTTCTTTAAATCATAACAACAGGAAACGCAGTGGTTTTAAAGTGGATCAACTTGAATGCAATCACTCTTCCCTATATATCAAATCAAAAACTATTATTCCTGCATAGTGTAGATCTCTGGAAAACGGGATTATACCTATATAGAACCGGTAACGACATATGGTCCTCATTTAGCTTCCATTTGTTTACAGTCTTTCAGAATTAGATTGTTATTCTTCTTAATTCGAACTAATTCCATTTTCCAACATAAGCACTGCTTCAAATTCCTGTCCGTCGAATTGAAGTTTGCCTGTTAATTTTAGGTGCATCTTTTTGAAATTGGGCTCTACAAAGTATAGAGGACAAAAAAAACATTTATGGAACTATTTCCTGCCGTTTATTAAGTTTAGCAAATCTACGGTTAAGTATAATATAAAGGTTTCCCACTCTTCAGCCCCACTGATGTTTCTAGATCGAACAAGTAATTTAGAAGTCATTTGGGTTGTCTATATTGAATATCAATCCTGAAGTTTCAGAAAAACTGTTTAAAGAGACTTTAATTTCTTTAAATCATAACAACAGGAAACGCAGTGGTTTTAAAGTGGATCAACTTGAATGCAATCACTGTTCCCTATATATTAAATCAAAAACTATTATTCCTGCATAATGTAGATCTCTGGAAAACGGGATTATACGTATATAGAACCGGTAACGACATATGGTCCTCATTTAGCTTCTATTTGTTTACAGTCTTTCAGAATTAGATTGTTATTCTTCTTAATTCGAACTAATTCCATTATCCAACATAAGCACTGCTTCAAAACCCTGTCCGTCGAACTGAAGTTTGCCTGTTAATTTTAGGTGCATCTTTCTGAAATTGGGTTCTACAAAGTATAGAGGACAACACAAACATTTATGGAACTATTTCCTGCCGTTTATTAAGTTTAGCAAATCTACGGTTAAGTATAATATAAAGGTTTCCCACTCTTCAGCCCCACTGATGTTTCTAGATCGAACAAGTAATTTGGAAGTCATTTGGGTTGTCTAAATTGAATATCAATCCTGAAGTTTCAGAAAAACGCTTTAAAGAGACTTTAATTTCTTTAAATCATAACAACAGGAAACACAGTGGTTTTAAAGTGGATCAATTTGAATGCAATCACTCTTATCTAATATTAAATCAAAAACAAATATTCCTGCATAAAGTAGCTCTCTGGAAAACTGGATTGTAAGTATATAGATCCGGTAACGACATATGGTCCTCATTTAGCTTCCATTTATTTAAAGTCTTTCAGAATCAGATTGTTATTCTTCTTAATTCGAACTAATTCCATTTTTCAACATAAGCACTGCTTCAAAGTCCTGTCCGTCGCATTCAAGTTTGCCTGTTAATTTTAGGTGCATTTTTCCAAAATTGGGCTCTCTAGAAAGTATAGGGGACAAAACAAACATTTTATGGAACTAATTCCTGCCGTTTATTAATTTTAGCAAAGCTACGGTTAAGTTTAATATAAAGATTTCCCACTCTTCAGCCCTACTGATGTTTCCTGATCGAACAAGTAATTTGTGAGCCAATTGTGTTGTCTGAATTGAATATCAATTCTGAAGTTTCAGAAAAACGGTTCAAAGAGACTTTAATTTCTTTAAATCATAACAACAGGAAACGCAGTGGTTTTAAAGTGGATCAACTTGAATGCAATCACTCTTCCCTATTTATTAAATCAAAAACTATTATCTCTACATAAAGTACATCTCTGAAAAACTGTACTGTACGTATATAGAACCGGTAACGACATATGGTCCTCATTTAGCTTCCATTTGTTTAAAGTCTTTCAGAATCAGATTGTTACTCTTCTTAATTCGAACTAATTCCATTTTCCAACACCAGCACTGCTTCAAAACCCGGTCCGTCGAACTGAAGTTTGCCTGTTAATATTAGGTGAATCTTTCCGAATTTGGGCTCTCTGGAAAGTATAGAGGACAAAACAAACACTTATGGAACTATTTCCTGCCGTTTATAAATTTTAGCAAAGCTACGGTTAACCTAATATAAAGGTTTCCCACTCTTTAGCCATACTTATGTTTCTCAATCGAACAAATAATTTGTGAGCCATTTGTGTTGTTTGAATTGAATATCAGTCCTGAAGTTTCAGAAAAACGGTTTAAAGAGACTTTAGTTTATTTAAATCATAACAACAGGAAACGCAGTGGTTTTAAAGTGGACCAACTTGAATGGAATCACTCTTCCCTATATATTAAATCAAAAACTATTCTTCCTGCATAATGTAGATCTCTGGAAAACGGGATTATACGTATATAGAACCGGTAACGACATATGGTCCTCATTTAGCTTCCATTTGTTTAAAGTCTTTCAGAATCAGATTGTTATTCTTCTTAATTCGAACTAATTCCATTTTCCAACATAAGAACTGCTTCAAAACCCCGTTCGTCGAACTGAAGTTTGACTGTTAATTTTAGGTGCCTCTTTCCGAAATTGGGCTCTCTGCTCTCTAGAAAGTATAGAGGACAAAACAAACATTTATGGAACTATTTCCTGCAGTTTATTAAGTTTAGCAAAGCTACGGTTAAGTTTAATATAAAGGTTTCCCACTCTTCAGCCCTACTGAAGTTTCTAGATCGAACAGGTAATTTGTAAGCCATTTGGGATGCCTGAATTGAATATCAATCCTGAAGTTTCAGAAAAACTCTTTAAAAAGACTTTAATTTCTTTAAACCATAACAACAGGAAACGCAGTGGTTTTAAAGTGGATCAACTTGAATGCAATCACTCTTCCCTATATATTAAATCAAAAACAATTATTCCTGCATAATGTAGATCTCTGGAAAACGAGATTTTACGTATATAGAACCGGTAACGACATATGGTCCTCATTTAGCTTCCATTTGTTTAAAGTCTTTCAGAATCAGATTGTTATTCTTCTTAATTCGAACTAATTCCATTTTCCAACATAAGCACTGCATCAAAACCCTGTTCGTCGAACTGAAGTTTGCCAGTTATTTTTAGGTGCCTCTTTCCAAAATTGGGCTCTCTAGAAAGTATAGGGGACAAAACAAACATTTATGGAACTTTTTCCTGCCGTTTATTAAGTTTAGCAAAGCTACGGTTAAGTTTAATATAAAGGTTTCCCACTCTTCAGCCGTACTGATGTTTCCAGATCGAACAAGGTTTTTGGGAACCAAATGGGTTGTCTGAATTGAATTTCAATCCTGAAGTTTCAGAAAAAACGGGTTAAAGAGAATTTAATTTCTTTAAATCATAACAACAGGAAACGCAGTGGTTTTAAAGTGGATCAACTTGAATGCAATCACTCTTCCCTATATAATGAGTCAAAAACTACTATTCCTGCATAAAGTAGCTCTCTGGAAAACTGGATTATACGTATATAGAAACGGTAACGACGTATGGTCCTCATTTAGCTTCCATTTATTTAAAGTCTT
This sequence comes from Convolutriloba macropyga, assembly GCF_964194025.1. NCBI lineage: Eukaryota > Metazoa > Xenacoelomorpha > Acoela > Convolutidae > Convolutriloba > Convolutriloba macropyga. The sequence goes on from NC_134468.1 coordinate 64,969,065, forward strand.
TCAGAATCAGATTGTTATTCTTCTTAATTCGGACTATTTCCATTTTCCAACATAAGCACTGCTTCAAAACCCTGTCCGTCGAACTGAAGTTTGCCTGTTAAATATAGGTGCATCTTTTTGAAATTGGGCTCTACAAAGTATAGAGGACAAAACAAACATTTATGGAACTATTTCCTGCCGTTTATTAAGTTTAGCAAATCTACGGTTAAGTATAATATAAAGGTTTCCCACTCTTCAGCCCCACTGATGTTTCTAGATCAAAAAAGTTATTTGGAAGCCATTTGGGTTGTCTGAATTGAATATCAATCCTGAAGTTTCAGAAAAACTGTTTAAAGAGACTTTAATTTCTTGAAATCATAACAACAGGAAACGCAGTGGTTTTAAAGTGGATCAACTTGAATGCAATCACTCTTCCCTATATATTAAATCAAAAACTATTATTCCTCCATAATGTAGATCTCAGGAAAACGGGATTATACGTATATAGAACCGGTAACGACATATGGTCCCCATTTAGCTTCCATTTGTTTAAAGTCTTTCAGAATCAGATTGTTATTCTTCTTAATTCGAACTAATTCCATTTTCCAACATAAGCACTGCTTCAAAACCCTGTCCGTCGAACTGAAGTTTGCCTGTTAATTTTAGGTGAATCTTTCCGAAATTGGGCTCTCTGGAAAGTATAGAGGACAAAACAAACACTTATGGAACTATTTCCTGCCGTTTATAAATTTTAGCAAAGCTACGGTTAACCTAATATAAAGGTTTCCCACTCTTCAGCGCTACTAATGTTTCTAGATCGTACAAGTAATTTGTGAGCCATTTGGGTTGATTGAATTCAATATCAATACAGAAGTTCCAAAAAAAACGGTTTAAAAAGACTTTAATTTCTTTAAATCATAATAACAGGAAACGCAGTGGTTTTAAAGTGGATCAACTTGAATGCAATCACTCTTCCCTATATATTAAATCAAAAACTACTATACCTGCATAAAATAGATCTCTGGAGAACTAAATTACACTATTATAGAAATGGTAACGACATATGGTCCCAATGTAGCTTCCATTTTTTTTAAGTCTTTCAGATTCAGATTGATAGAGGTACAATTAGTTGTTTTGTTGATAATTGGGCAAGTGCTCAGCAAAACTCTACCAGCATATGCTTATTTTGTTAGTATTGTTACCGTCTAGTTTTTTTTTTAATTGTATTACCCTAATTCGGCCTGGTGAAAAAGTAATTGATTGGTAAATTTGAAAAGAAGTCACCATTTTTTTAGTGATATTGGTGTTCCCCAAAATTGGGTGCCCCAAAAAACCATAGCATCCCTACATTTAAGGGTTCGTTGGATTTGTATGTTAGTGGGGAGTATCCCCATGTACGTTTTCTATATGGTTTTACGGAGTTGGAGTGGTAAATTTTTGCTCTGTATGCGCCGAACCTCGATTTTCGGCCAATTTCGGTTATTTCGGCAGTGACATAGAAAAGTTGAATTTTTTGGGTCAAGGTTATAAAGTGTAGTGTCTTATATTGCTCTGTTATTGAGGAGTATTTTTATATATATATATATATATATATATATATATATATATATATATATATATATACTCATTGTACTAATTCTATACACGTTTTGATGTTGTATTTTAGCGAAACGTGAAACGGCAGAGAAATTTTTCCATTTGGTACCTTCTGTTAACCAACTGACTTCTCTCAATCTTTTGGCGGCTTTTTTGCTGATCACCATCAGATTTTCGATTAAATAAGCCTCTAAACAGATCATTTTAGACATCTGGAAACCTGCTTTCAATTGATTAGCCACTCAGTCTTGCGTGGTTTCTAAGAAGATTTTCTTGGACGAAATAACAAAAGCAACGTTGTTTTTCAGAAATTGTGCAATTTCGGCAATAGAATTGCTTTAATTTCTGTGATCAAACACGCATTGTTTTAAAGTCAGTAGTGGGCGAGCTCTCCTTTATCATTGGTTAATCGGCACTTGCTATTTAGAATGTTATTTTGTTGCAATTCATCGAAAACTTGCCGTTTTTTTTTTCTTTGTAGATGGAATGTTAAAATTTCAATGATACGTCTTTTCCCTGATTAATTTGCGTTGTCTACACCACATTCTTGTCCTTGAAGCCAACGTTGGCGGTGGTAATAGTTAATTCAACAAGTTTTCATTTTTGAAAATTTCAACAGATTTCTGTGGGTGTGTTGTTTTTTTTCAAACCACTCAAAACATCATAGCCTTCATGGAGATTTGGGAATTTATTCCCACCTCCCCATGAGGTCTTGCCGTGACTAAAAACTACTATGTGGACCTAAGCTATTACCACAAACACGTTAGCTTGGCTGTTCTACTCAATTATGCTTGATTTCTCAAGAACTCTGTCTCTGCTTCTAGCTCAAAAAAGGGGTACATTTCAGTAATTTGCTCAAATCTTCTAAAGTACTCTATCAATTTATTCGACCGTAAGCTTATTTTTCTTATGCTGTAATCCCCTTGCATTTGCTGTTAATGTGTTGTCCTAAATCGGCATGGTGAAAAAGTAATTGACTGGTAAATTTGAAAAAAAGTCACCGTTTTTTTAGTGATATTGGTGTTCCCCAAAACTGGGTGCCCCAAAAAATCATAGCATCCCTACTTATATGGGTTCGTTGAATTTGTATGTTAGTGAGGAGTATCCCCATATACATTTTCTTTATGGTTTTATGGAATTGAAGGGGTCAATTTTGGCTCTGTAGGCACCAAACCTCGATTATCAGCAGTTTTCGGCTATTTCGGCGGTGAAATAATGTCGAAATTTTTGGTGTCAAGATTAAAAATTATAGTGTTTTAGATTGCTCAGTTAATGGGAAGTATCACTATATATATTATTTACCATTTTTTCACAAGTTTTGATGGTTTATTTTAGCGAAACGTGAAACTTGGTAGTCAAAATAGGTAATTTGACCAAATGAATGAGTGAAGTGGTGTTTTTTGCAATTGAACAAGTTTTTAGGCGTGCTTTTTGTGTTTTCTGGACAGTATTTAAGTCCTTGAAGCTAATTGTACCAATAAATGGGGTTAACTCAACAATTTTTCTTTTTTCACGATTTCGTCAAATTTCTTTGGATGTTGTTTTGTGTCAAAACACACAAAACATCATATCCTTCATGGTGAGGTGGGAAATTTTTTCCCACCTCACCATGAAGGTTTGCCGTGACCGAGAACATGGAAGTGGACCAGAGTTACACCCACAAATGCGCCGGGAACGCTGTTTCACGTTGTTTTACGTCGGTTCCGGAGATCTTGGGCTTCGATTTTAGCCCAATAAATGTGGTACAGAACAGTAATTTGTTAATATCTGCTAAAGTACTGGACCAAATTAAACGGGAATGGTCGCATTTTGTTAGCACTGAACCCCTCTTGCTTGCAGTGTTTGGTTGGTTTCCCAAATCGGCCTAATCAAAAAGTTATTAATGTTCAAATTTGAAATAGGTCGAATTTTCGGGCTATTCTGGGTGACCCAAATTTCGGTACAACAAAACACCCGATTTACCCAATAAATATTAGTGTTTTAGAATCCTCAGTTAGTGGGGAGTCTTACCATATATATTTTGTATGCAGTTTTATGGAGTCCAGGTGGTGAATTTTAGCGAAACATGAGCCGTACTTGGTCAATTTTGACATTTGGTACGGTACCTTTATGTTGGAATATCTCCGCGTAGAGTGAACCGATTTTTGATCTGTTTGTTGATTTCAACTCAGCTTGAGCCGTACTTGAGTCCCTGTAAATAGCGTTTTGTTTCTTTCAGCCGTTTTCGAGAAATTGGCCAGGACACATACCTCCATTTTTACCCTTTCGTGTCCGGTACATTTCGTGTATGTACATGTTTCACCATCAAAATTCGCTGTTTTAGACTCGATAGTTGGTTCGTTAGATTCGTTTAGTAATGGGGATTGTCCCCATATATATTTTACAGGCCATTTTATGTCGTTCAGAAGGTCAATTTTAGCTCTGAATCTGGCGTATCTCTCTTCTGGGGCCATTTGGTACGGTACCTTATTTTTGCTATAACTCCTCGAAGAATGCACCGATTGGGCTCATTTTTTAATATGATGCTTATCCCAAGCAGTGCTTCAAACTGTACCAAGGGCGTTTTTTTTTGTTCAGCCGTTTCAGAGAAATTGGCCAAGGAACTTGACCCCATTTTGTCCCCAGAAGACGATGACTGCCAGGTCTGGTCACTTTCTGAACTCCGAATTTCATAAATGCACGTGTAAAAATTAGTGATTTGAACAGCACGTATAACGTAGATTCTGAATATGTATATTTTATGTATAGTTCATGTATGGGTGGTTATTGGTTATAGCACAGAAACAGGACATCCAAATGGGTCATTTTAGTCAATTGGTACGGTACCTTGATGTTGGAATATCTCCTCGTAGAGTGGACCGATTTTTGATCTTTTTGTTGATTTGAACTCAGCTTGAGCCCTGCTTGAATCCCTGTAAATAGCGTTTTGTTTCTTTCAGCCGTTTTTGAGAAATTGGCCTCGACACATACGGTCATTTGGACCTTTTAGTGACTGGTACGTTTCACGTTTCTACATGTGAAATGGTGAAAATAATCACTTTGACTGCACGAATAGGCTTGTTCAACTCCATTTGTAATGGGGATTCTCCCCATATATATTTTGTATAGGGTTTTCAGAGATCTAGGGGGTCAATTTTCACTCTGCAAGTGACCCCCCCCCCAACCCCCGTGAATATATTCACAAAATCATGTAATTTCCTTGGGAAAATGGGAAAATGTTGTTTTGGGGTACCAGTATAAGCACTGTAGTCCCCATATAATGTGGGAAAACTCTACTCCAATTTTCAGCCATATTGGTTGAGGGGTTGATCTTCTCTCCCCTTATTACTTATGTATACTATTATTATAAGGTGAGGGCGTTTCGCCCCATGGGGTGCACCTCCCCCCCTGTCCCATTGAGACGCCGGTTAGTCGGCTCCCCCCCCTCTGGGCTTTGGTGCACCTCATGATGGGGACGTACGCGCGGTGCGGGCGAGTTTTGCGGGCGTCTTTCGTTGCGTTTCGGTGCGTTTCGGTGTGTTTCTGTGTTTATGTTTCTTTTCATGTTAGACTAAATGCTCTCTTTCAGAGCATTTGTTTGCTTGTTTGGCGGAACAGCAGCTGTCTTCAACCCTCAAACGGTGAGTTCGCACGTTGTGCTCTCTTTGCTTTTCAGCGCTCACAGTGATGGCCTGAGCTTTTTTTTTGTGCTTGCTCTGAGCCTCCTGTGATGAAGCGCTGCAATTGTTTGAGTCCTGTGAGCACTCATCGAGTGCCTTCTTCTTTTTGTAGCAGTGCTGCGTTGCAGCGCTTTTTCTTGGGCAACACAGTGACGGCTTGAGCAGTGCGTGTCTTTGTTTTTTCTTTTGCTCAAGACCGCCTGTGACCAAGCAAAGCAATTATTTAGGTCGTGTGTGTCAGCACTCACCGAGTGCTCTTCAGCCTCCTGTGGTGAGGCTAAGCAATTATTTGAGTCTAGTGTGCACCCACTGAGTGGGTTTTTTCCTGCGTTGTACAGAGCTAATTTTCGATCTAGGTGGTCTGAGAAAAAGGAACTTAACACGATGTAAGATTTCGCACTCAAAATACTATCTTTATACAGTTTAACAAAAAGTGTTTTTCAATATAGTGAAGGACTTATTCAAATCAATTGAGCGCCTAAGTAGGAGTGGGAAAGTCCAAATAGGTTCTAAAGCCCAAGGGATTATCGTTCTAGGTGGTCTGAGATAGAAGTACTTAACACGTTGTCAGATTTCGCACTCAAAATACGATCTTTATACAGTTTAACAAAAAGTGTTTTTCAATATAGTGAAGGAATTATCCAAATCAATTGAGTGCCTAAATAGGAGTGGGAAAATACAAATAGGTTCTAAAGCCCAAGAAATTATCGTTCTAGGTGGTCTGAGATAGAAGTACTTAACACGTTGTCAGATTTCGCACTCAAAATACTATCTTTATACAGTTTAACAAAAAGTGTTTTTCAATATAGTGAAGGACTTATCCAAATCAATTGAGCGCCTAAGTAGGAGTGGGAAATTATAAATAGGTTCTAAAGCAGAAGGAATTATTGTTCTAGGTGGTCTGAGATAGAAGTACTTAACACGTTGTCAGATTTCGCACTCAAAATACGATCTTTATACAGTTTAACAAAAAGTGTTTTTCAGTATAGTGAAGGACCTACTCAAATCAATTGAGGGCCTAAGTAGGAGTGGGAAAGTCCAAATAGGTTCTAAAGCAGAAAGAATTATCGTTCTAGCTGGTCTGAGATAGAAGTACTTAACACGTTGTCCGATTTCGCACTCAAAATACGATCTTTATACAGTTTAATAAAAAGTGTTTTTCAGTATAGTGAAGGACTTATTCAAATCAACTGAGGGCCTAAGTAGGAGTGGGAAAGTCCAACTAGGTTCTAAAGCAGAATGAATTATCGTTATAGGTGGTCTGAGATAGAAGTACTTAACACGTTGTCAGATTTCGCACTCAAAATACGATCTTTATACAGTTTAACAAAAAGTGTTTTTCAGTATAGTGAAGGACTTATTCAAATCAATTGAGGGCCTAAGTAGGAGTGGGAAAGTCCAAATAGGTTCTAAAGCAGAATGAATTATCGTTCTAGGTGGTCTGAGATAGAAGTACTTAACACGTTGTCAGATTTCGCACTCAAAATACTATCTTTATACAGTTTAACAAAAAGTGTTTTTCAGTATAGTGAAGGACTTATTCAAATCAATTGAGCGCCTAAGTAGGAGTGGGAAAGTACAATTAGGTTCTAAAGCCCAAGGGATTATCGTTCTAGGTTGTCTGAGATAGAAGTACTTAACACGTTGTCAGATTTCGCACTCAAAATACGATCTTTATACAGTTTAACAAAAAGTGTTTTTCAGTATAGTGAAGGACTTATTCAAATCAATTGAGGGCCTAAGTAGGAGTGGAAAATTCTAAATAGGTTCTAAAGCAGAATGAATTATCGTTCTAGGTGGTCTGAGATAGAAGTACTTAACACGTTGTCAGATTTCGCACTCAAAATACGATCTTTATACAGTTTAACAAAAAGTGTTTTTCAGTATAGTGAAGGACTTTTTCAAATCAATTGAGGGCCTAAGTAGGAGTGGGAAAGTCCAAATAGGTCCTAAAGCAGAATGAATTATCGTTCTAGGTGGTCTGAGATAGAAGTACTTAACACGTTGTCAGATTTCGCACTCAAAATACGATCTTTATACAGTTTAACAAAAAGTGTTTTTCAGTATAGTGAAGGACTTATTCAAATCAATTGAGGGCCTAAGTAGGAGTGGGAAAGTCCAAATAGGTTCAAAACCAGAATGAATTATCGCTCTAGGTGGTCTGAGGTAGAAGTACTTAACACGTTGTCAGATTTCGCACTCAAAATACGATCTCTATACAGTTTAACAAAAAGTGTTTTTCTGTATAGTGAAGGACTTTTTCAAATCAATTGAGGGCCTAAGTAGGAGTGGGAAAGTCCAAATAGGTTCTAAAGCAGAATGAATTATCGTTCTAGGTGGTCTGAGATAGAAGTACTTAACACGTTGTCAGATTTCGCACTCAAAATACTATCTTTACACAGTTTAACAAAAAGTGTTTTTCAGTATAGTGAAGGACTTATTCAAATCAATTGAGCGCCTAAGTAGGAGTGGGAAAGTACAATTAGGTTCTAAAGCCCAAGGGATTATCGTTCTAGGTTGTCTGAGATAGAAGTACTTAACACGTTGTCAGATTTCGCACTCAAAATACGATCTTTATACAGTTTAACAAAAAGTGTTTTTCAGTATAGTGAAGGACTTATTCAAATCAATTGAGGGCCTAAGTAGGAGTGGAAAATTCTAAATAGGTTCTAAAGCAGAATGAATTATCGTTCTAGGTGGTCTGAGATAGAAGTACTTAACACGTTGTCAGATTTCGCACTCAAAATACGATCTTTATACAGTTTAACAAAAAGTGTTTTTCAGTATAGTGAAGGACTTATTCAAATCAATTGAGGGCCTAAGTAGGAGTGGGAAAGTCCAAATAGGTCCTAAGGCAGAATGAATTATCGTTCTAGGTGGTCTGAGATAGAAGTACTTAACACGTTGTCAGATTTCGCACTCAAAATACGATCTTTATACAGTTTAACAAAAAGTGTTTTTCAGTATAGTGAAGGACTTATTCAAATCAATTGAGGGCCTAAGTAGGAGTGGGAAAGTCCAAATAGGTTCAAAACCAGAATGAATTATCGCTCTAGGTGGTCTGAGGTAGAAGTACTTAACACGTTGTCAGATTTCGCACTCAAAATACGATCTCTATACAGTTTAACAAAAAGTGTTTTTCTGTATAGTGAAGGACTTATTCAAATCAATTGAGGGCCTAAGTAGGAGTGGGAAAGTCCAAAAAAATTCTAAAGCAGAATGAATTATCGTTCTAGGTGGTCTGAGATAGAAGTACTTAACACGTTGTCAGATTTCGCACTCAAAATACGATCTTTATACAGTTTAACAAAAAGTGTTTTTCAGTATAGTGAAGGACTTATTCAAATCAATTGAGGGCCTAAGTAGGAGTGGGAAAGTCCAAATAGGTTCTAAAGCAGAATGAATTATCGTTCTAGGTGGTCTGAGATAGAAGTACTTAACACGTTGTCAGATTTCGCACTCAAAATACTATCTTTATACAGTTTAACAAAAAGTGTTTTTCAGTATAGTGAAGGACTTATTCAAATCAATTGAGCGCCTAAGTAGGAGTGGGAAAGTACAATTAGGTTCTAAAGCCCAAGGGATTATCGTTCTAGGTTGTCTGAGATAGAAGTACTTAACACGTTGTCAGATTTCGCACTCAAAATACGATCTTTATACAGTTTAACAAAAAGTGTTTTTCAGTATAGTGAAGGACTTATTCAAATCAATTGAGGGCCTAAGTAGGAGTGGAAAATTCCAAATAGGTTCTAAAGCAGAATGAATTATCGTTCTAGGTGGTCTGAGATAGAAGTACTTAACACGTTGTCAGATTTCGCACTCAAAATACGATCTTTATACAGTTTAACAAAAAGTGTTTTTCAGTATAGTGAAGGACTTATTCAAATCAATTGAGGGCCTAAGTAGGAGTGGGAAAGTCCAAATAGGTCCCAAAGCAGAATGAATTATCGTTCTAGGTGGTCTGAGATAGAAGTACTTAACACGTTGTCAGATTTCGCACTCAAAATACGATCTTTATACAGTTTAACAAAAAGTGTTTTTCAGTATAGTGAAGGACTTATTCAAATCAATTGAGGGCCTAAGTAGGAGTGGGAAAGTCCAAATAGGTTCAAAAGCAGAATGAATTATCGCTCTAGGTGGTCTGAGGTAGAAGTACTTAACACGTTGTCAGATTTCGCACTCAAAATACTATCTCTATACAGTTTAACAAAAGTGTTTTTCTGTATAGTGAAGGACTTATTCAAATCAATTGAGGGCCTAAGTAGGAGTGGGAAAGTCCAAAAAAATTCTAAAGCAGAATGAATTATCGTTCTAGGTGGTCTGAGATAGAAGTACTTAACACGTTGTCAGATTTCGCACTCAAAATACGATCTTTATACAGTTTAACAAAAAGTGTTTTTCAGTATAGTGAAGGACTTATTCAAATCAATTGAGGGCCTAAGTAGGAGTGAGAAAGTCCAAATAGGTTCTAAAGCAGAATGAATTATCGTTCTAGGTGGTCTGAGATAGAAGTACTTAACACTTTGTCAGATTTCGCACTCAAAATACGATCTTTAAACAGTTTAACAAAAAGTGTTCTTCAGTATAGTGAAGGACTTATTCAAATCAATTGAGGGCCTAAGTAGGAGTGCGAAAGTCCAAACAAATTCTAAAGCAGAATGAATTATCGTTCTAGGTTATCTGAGATAGAAGTACTTAACACGTTGTCAGATTTCGCACTCAAAATACGATCTTTATACAGTTTAACAAAAAGTGTTTTTCAGTATAGTGAAGGACTTATTCAAATCAATTGAGGGCCTAAGTAGGAGTGGGAAAGTCCAAATAGGTTCTAAAGCAGAATGAATTATCGTTCTAGGTGGTCTGAGATAGAAGTACTTAACACGTTGTCAGATTTCGCACTCAAAATACTATCTTTATACAGTTTAACAAAAAGTGTTTTTCAGTATAGTGAAGGACTTATTCAAATCAGTTGAGCGCCTAAGTAGGAGTGGGAAAGTACAATTAGGTTCTAAAGCCCAAAGGATTATCGTTCTAGGTTGTCTGAGATAGAAGTACTTAACACGTTGTCAGATTTCACACTCAAAATACGATCTTTATACAGTTTAACAAAAAGTGTTTTTCAGTATAGTGAAGGACTTATTCAAATCAATTGAGGGCCTAAACAGGAGTGGGAAAGTCCAAATAGGTTCTAAAGCAGAATGAATTATCGTTCTAGGTGGTCTGAGATAGAAGTACTTAACACGTTGTCAGATTTCGCACTCAAAATACGATCTTTATACAGTTTAACAAAAAGTGTTTTTCAGTATAGTGAAGGACTTATTCAAATCAATTGAGGGCCTAAGTAGGAGTGGGAAAGTCCAAATAAAGTCTAAAGCAGAATGAATTATCGTTCTAGGTGGTCTGAGATAGAAGTACTTAACACGTTGTCAGATTTCGCACTCAAAATACGATCTTTATACAGTTTAACAAAAAGTGTTTTTCAGTATAGTGAAGGACTTATTCAAATCAATTGAGGGCCTAAGTAGGAGTGGGAAAGTCCAAATAGGTTCTAAAGCAGATTGAATTATCGTTCTAGGTGGTCTGAGATAGAAGTACTTAACACGTTGTCAGATTTCGCACTCAAAATACGATCTTTATACAGTTTAACAAAAAGTGTTTTTCAGTATAGTGAAGGACTTATTCAAATCAATTGAGGGCCTAAGTAGGAGTGGGAAAGTCTAAATAGGTTCTAAAGCAGAATGAATTATCGTTCTAGGTGGTCTGAGATAGAAGTACTTAACACGTTGTCAGATTTCGCACTCAAAATACGATCTTTATACAGTTTAACAAAAAGTGTTTTTCAGTATAGTGAAGGACTTATTCAAATCAATTGAGGGCCTAAGTAGGAGTGGGAAAGTCCAAATAGGTTCTAAAGCAGAATGAATTATCGTTCTAGGTGGTCTGAGATAGAAGTACTTAACACGTTGTCAGATTTCGCACTCAAAATACGATCTTTATACAGTTTAACAAAGTGTTTTTCAGTATAGTGAAGGACTTATTCAAATCAATTGAGGGCCTAAGTAGGAGTGGGAAAGTCCAAATAGGTTCTAAAGCAGAATGAATTATCGTTCTAGGTGGTCTGAGATAGAAGTACTTAACACGTTGTCAGATTTCGCAATCAAAATACGATCTTTATACAGTTTAACAAAAAGTGTTTTTCAGTATAGTGAAGGACTTATTCAAATCAATTGAGGGCCTAAGTAGGAGTGGGAAAGTCCGAATAGGTTCTAAAGCAGAATGAATTATCGTTCTAGGTGGTCTGAGATAGAAGTACTTAACACGTTGTCAGATTTCGCACTCAAAATACGATCTTTAAACAGTTTAACAAAAAGTGTTCTTCAGTATAGTGAAGGACTTATTCAAATCAATTGAGGGCCTAAGTAGGAGTGGGAAAGTCCAAATAGGTTCTAAAGCAGATTGAATTATCGTTCTAGGTGGTCTGAGATAGAAGTACTTAACACGTTGTCAGATTTCGCACTCAAAATACGATCTTTATACAGTTTAACAAAAAGTGTTTTTCAGTATAGTGAAGGACTTATTCAAATCAATTGAGGGCCTAAGTAGGAGTGGGAAAGTCTAAATAGGTTCTAAAGCAGAATGAATTATCGTTCTAGGTGGTCTGAGGTAGAAGTACTTAACACGTTGTCAGATTTCGCACTCAAAATACGATCTCTATACAGTTTAACAAAAAGTGTTTTTCTGTATAGTGAAGGACTTATTCAAATCAATTGAGGGCCTAAGTAGGAGTGGGAAAGTCCAAAACGGTTCTAAAGCAGAATGAATTATCGTTCTAGGTGGTCTGAGAAAGAAGTACTTAACACGTTGTCAGATTTCGCACTCAAAATACGATCTTTATACAGTTTAACAAAAAGTGTTTTTCAGTATAGTGAAGGACTTATTCAAATCAATTGAGGGCCTAAGTAGGAGTGGGAAAGTCCGAATAGGTTCTAAAGCGGAATGAATTATCGTTCTATGTGGTCTGAGATAGAAGTACTTAACACGTTGTCAGATTTCGCACTCAAAATACGATCTTTAAACAGTTTAACAAAAAGTGTTCTTCAGTATAGTGAAGGACTTATTCAAATCAATTGAGGGCCTAAGTAGGAGTGGGAAAGTCCAAATAGGTTCTAAAGCAGAATGAATTATCGTTCTAGGTGGTCTGAGATAGAAGTACTTAACACGTTGTCAGATTTCGCACTCAAAATACGATCTTTATACAGTTTAACAAAAAGTGTTTTTCAGTATAGTGAAGGACTTATTCAAATCAATTGAGGTCCGAATTAGGAGTGGGAAAGTCCAAATAGGTTCTAAAGCAGAATGAATTATCGTTCTAGGTGGTCTGAGGTAGAAGTACTTAACACGTTGTCAGATTTCGCACTCAAAATACGATCTCTATACAGTTTAACAAAAAGTGTTTTTCTGTATAGTGAAGGACTTATTCAAATCAATTGAGGGCCTAAGTAGGAGTGGGAAAGTCCAAAAAAGTTCTAAAGCAGAATGAATTATCGTTCTAGGTGGTCTGAGATAGAAGTACTTAACACGTTGTCAGATTTCGCACTCAAAATACGATCTTTATACAGTTTAACAAAAAGTGTTTTTCAGTATAGTGAAGGACTTATTCAAATCAATTGAGGGCCTAAGTAGGAGTGGGAAAGTCCGAATAGGTTCTAAAGCAGAATGAATTATCGTTCTATGTGGTCTGAGATAGAAGTACTTAACACGTTGTCAGATTTCGCACTCAAAATACGATCTTTAAACAGTTTAACAAAAAGTGTTCTTCAGTATAGTGAAGGACTTATTCAAATCAATTGAGGGCCTAAGTAGGAGTGGGAAAGTCCAAATAGGCTCTAAAGCAGAATGAATTATCGTTCTAGGTGGTCTGAGATAGAAGTACTTAACACGTTGTCAGATTTCGCACTCAAAATACGATCTTTATACAGTTTAACAAAAAGTGTTTTTCAGTATAGTGAAGGACTTATTCAAATCAATTGAGGGCCTAAGTAGGAGTGGGAAAGTCCAAATAGGTTCTAAAGCAGAATGAATTATCGTTCTAGGTGGTCTGAGATAGAAGTACTTAACACGTTGTCAGATTTCGCACTCAAAATACGATCTTTATACAGTTTAACAAAAAGTGTTTTTCAGCATAGTGAAGGACTTATTCAAATCGATTGAGGGCCTAAGTAGGAGTGGGAAAGTCCAAATAGGTTCTAAAGCAGAATGAATTATCGTTCTAGGTCGTCTGAGATAGAAGTACTTAACACGTTGTCAGATTTCGCACTCAAAATACGATCTTTATACAGTTTAACAAAAAGTGTTTTTCAGTATAGTGAAGGACTTATTCAAATCAATTGAGGGCCTAAGTAGGAGTGGGAAAGTCCAAATAGGTTCTAAAGCAGAATGAATTATCGTTCTAGGTGGTCTGAGATAGCAGTACTTAACACGTTGTCAGATTTCGCACTCAAAATACGATCTTTATACAGTTTAACAAAAAGTGTTTTTCAGTATAGTGAAGGACTTATTCAAATCGATTGAGGGCCTAAGTAAGAGTGGGAAAGTCCAAATAGGTTCTAAAGCAGAATGAATTATCGTTTTAGGTGGTCTGAGATAGAAGTACTTAACACGTTGTCAGATTTCGCACTCAAAATACGATCTTTATACAGTTTAACAAAAAATGTTTTTCAGTATAGTGAAGGACTTATTCAAATCAATTGAGGGCCAAAGTAGGAGTGGGAAAGTCCAAATAGGTTCTAAAGCAGAATGAATTATCGTTCTAGGTGGTCTGAGATAGCAGTACTTAACACGTTGTCAGATTTCGCACTCAAAATACGACATTTATACAGTTTAACAAAAAAGTGTTTTTCAGTATAGTGAAGGACTTATTCAAATCAATTGAGGGCCTAAGTAGGAGTGGGAAAGTCCAAATAGGTTCTAAAGCAGAATGAAATATCGTTCTAGGTGGTCTGAGATAGAAGTACTTAACACGTTGTCAGATTTCGCACTCAAAATACGATCTTTAAACAGTTTAACAAAAAGTGTTCTTCAGTATAGTGAAGGACTTATTCAAATCAATTGAGGGCCTAGGTAGGAGTGGGAAAGTCCAAATAGGTTCTAAATCAGAATGAATTATCGTTCTAGGTGGTCTGAGATAGAAGTACTTAACACGTTGTCAGATTTCGCACTCAAAATACGATCTTTATACACTTTAACAAAAAGTGTTTTTCAGTATAGTGAAGGACTTATTCAAATCGATTGAGGGCCTAAGTAGGAGTGGGAAAGTCCAAATAGGTTCTAAAGCAGAATGAATTATCGTTCTAGGTGGTCTGAGAAAGAAGTACTTAACACGTTGTCAGATTTCGCACTCAAAATACGATCTTTATACAGTTTAACAAAAAGTGTTTTTCAGTATAGTGAAGGACTTATTCAAATCAATTGAGGGCCTAAGTAGGAGTGGGAAAGTCCAAATAGGTTCTAAATCAGAATGAATTATCGTTCTAGGTGGTCTGAGATAGCAGTACTTAACACGTTGTCAGATTTCGCACTCAAAATACGATCTTTATACAGTTTAACAAAAAGTGTTTTTCAGTATAGTGAAGGACTTATTCAAATCAATTGAGGGCCTAAGTAGGAGTGGGAAAGTCCAAATAGGTTCTAAAGCAGAATGAATTATCGTTCTAGGTGGTCTGAGATAGAAGTACTTAACACGTTGTCAGATTTCGCACTCAAAATACGATCTTTATACAGTTTAACAAAAAGTGTTTTTCAGTATAGTGAAGGACTTATTCAAATCAATTGAGGGCCTAAGTAGGAGTGGGAAAGTCCAAATAGGTTCTAAAGCAGAATGAATTATCGTTCTAGGTGGTCTGAGATAGAAGTACTTAACACGTTGTCAGATTTCGCACTCAAAATACGATCTTTATACAGTTTAACAAAAAGTGTTTTTCAGTATAGTGAAGGACTTATTCAAATCAATTGAGGGCCTAAGTAGGAGTGGGAAAGTCCAAATAGGTTCTAAAGCAGAATGAATTATCGTTCTAGGTGGTCTGAGATAGAAGTACTTAACACGTTGTCAGATTTCGCACTCAAAATACGATCTTTATACAGTTTAACAAAAAGTGTTTTTCAGTATAGTGAAGGACTTATTCAAATCGATTGAGGGCCTAAATAGGAGTGGGAAAGTCCAATTAGGTTCTAAAGCAGAATGAATTATCGTTCTAGGTGGTCTGAGATAGAAGTACTTAACACGTTGTCAGATTTCGCACTCAAAATACGATCTTTATACAGTTTAACAAAAAGTGTTTTTCAGTATAGTGAAGGACTTATTCAAATCAATTCAGGGCCTAAGTAGGAGTGGGAAAGTCCAAATAGGTTCTAAAGCAGAATGAATTATCGTTCTAGGTGGTCTGAGATAGCAGTACTTAACACGTTGTCAGATTTCGCACTCAAAATACGATCTTTATACAGTTTAACAAAAAGTGTTTTTCAGTATAGTGAAGGACTTATTCAAATCAATTGAGGGCCTAAGTAGGAGTGGGAAAGTCCAAATAGGTTCCAAAGCAGAATGAATTATCGTTCTAGGTGGTCTGAGATAGCAGTACTTAACACGTTGTCAGATTTCGCACTCAAAATACGATCTTTATACAGTTTAACAAAAAGTGTTTTTCAGTATAGTGAAGGACTTATTCAAATCAATTGAGGGCCTAAGTAGGAGTGGGAAAGTCAAAATAGGTTCTAAAGCAGAATGAATTATCGTTCTAGGTGGTCTGAGATAGAAGTACTTAACACGTTGTCAGATTTCGCACTCAAAATACGATCTTTAAACAGTTTAACAAAAAGTGTTTTTCAGTATAGTGAAGGACTTATTCAAATCAATTGAGGGCCTAAGTAGGAGTGGTAAAGTCCAAATAGGTTCTAAAGCAGAATGAATTATCGTTCTAGGTGGTCTGAGATAGAAGTACTTAACACGTTGTCAGATTTCGCACTCAAAATACGATCTTTATACAGTTTAACAAAAAGTGTTTTTCAGTACAGTGAAGGACTTATTCAAATCAATTGAGGGCCTAAGTAGGAGTGGGAAAGTCCAAATAGGTTCTAAAGCAGAATGAATTATCGTTCTAGGTGGTCTGAGATAGAAGTACTTTACACGTTGTCAGATTTCGCACTCAAAATACGATCTTTATACAGTTTAACAAAAAGTGTTTTTCAGTATAGTGAAGGGCTTATTCAAATCAATTGAGGGCCTAAGTAGGAGTGGGAAAGTCCAAATAGATTCTAAAGCAGAATGAATTATCGTTCTAGGTGGTCTGACATAGAAGTACCTAACACGTTGTCAGATTTCGCACTCAAAATACGATCTTTATACAGTTTAACAAAAAGTGTTTTTCAGTATAGTGAAGGACTTATTCAAATCAATTGAGGGCCTAAGTAGGGGTGGGAAAGTCCAAATAGGTTCTAAAGCAGAATGAATTATTGTTCTAGGTGGTCTGAGATAGAAGTACTTAACACGTTGTCAGATTTCGCACTCAAAATACGATCTTTATACAGTTTAACAAAAAGTGTTTTTCAGTATAGTGAAGGACTTATTCAAATCAATTGAGGGCCTAAGTAGGAGTGGGAAAGTCCAAATAGGTTCTAAAGCAGAATGAATTATCGTTCTAGGGGGTCTGAGATAGAAGTACTTAACACGTTGTCAGATTTCGCACTCAAAATACGATCTTTATACAGTTTAACAAAAAGTGTTTTTCAGTATAGTGAAAGACTTATTCAAATCAATTGAGGGCCTAAGTAGGAGTTGGAAAGTCCAAATAGGTTCTAAAGCAGAAAGAATTATCGTTCTAGGTGGTCTGAGATAGAAGTACTTAACACGTTGTCAGATTTCGCACTCAAAATACGATCTTTATACAGTTTAACAAAAAGTGTTTTTCAGTATAGTGAAGGACTTATTCAAATCAATTGAGGGCCTAAGTAGGAGTGGGAAAGTCCAAATAGGTTCTAAAGCAGAATGAATTATCGTTCTAGGTGGTCTGAGATAGAAGTACTTTACACGTTGTCAGATTTCGCACTCAAAATACGATCTTTATACAGTTTAACAAAAAGTGTTTTTCAGTATAGTGAAGGGCTTATTCAAATCAATTGAGGGCCTAAGTAGGAGTGGGAAAGTCCAAATAGATTCTAAAGCAGAATGAATTATCGTTCTAGGTGGTCTGACATAGAAGTACCTAACACGTTGTCAGATTTCGCACTCAAAATACGATCTTTATACAGTTTAACAAAAAGTGTTTTTCAGTATAGTGAAGGACTTATTCAAATCAATTGAGGGCCTAAGTAGGGGTGGGAAAGTCCAAATAGGTTCTAAAGCAGAATGAATTATCGTTCTAGGTGGTCTGAGATAGAAGTACTTAACACGTTGTCAGATTTCGCACTCAAAATACGATCTTTATACAGTTTAACAAAAAGTGTTTTTCAGTATAGTGAAGGACTTATTCAAATCAATTGAGGGCCTAAGTAGGAGTGGGAAAGTCCAAATAGGTTCTAAAGCAGAATGAATTATCGTTCTAGGGGGTCTGAGATAGAAGTACTTAACACGTTGTCAGATTTCGCACTCAAAATACGATCTTTTTACAGTTTAACAAAAAGTGTTTTTCAGTATAGTGAAAGACTTATTCAAATCAATTGAGGGCCTAAGTAGGAGTGGGAAAGTCCAAATAAGTTCCAAAGCAGAATGAATTATCGTTCTAGGTGGTCTGAGATAGAAGTACTTAACACGTTGTCAGATTTCGCACTCAAAATACGATCTTTATACAGTTTAACAAAAGTGTTTTTCAGTATAGTGAAGGACTTATTCAAATCAATTGAGGGCCTAATTAGGAGTGGGAAAGTCCAAATAGGTTCTAAAGCAGAATGAATTATCGTTCTAGGTGGTCTGAGATAGAAGTACTTAACACGTTGTCAGATTTCGCACTCAAAATACGATCTTTATACAGTTTAACAAAAAGTGTTTTTCAGTATAGTGAAGGACTTATTCAAATCAATTGAGGGCCTAAGTAGGAGTGGGAAAATCCAAATAGGTTCTAAAGCAGAATAAATTATCTTTCTAGGTGTTCTGAGATAGAAGTACTTAACACGTTGTCAGATTTCGCACTCCAAATACGATCTTTATACAGTTTAACAAAAAGTGTTTTTCAGTATAGTGAAGGACTTATTCAAATCAATTGAGGGCCTAAGTAGGAGTGGGAAAGTCCAAATAGGTTCTAAAGCAGAATGAATTATCGTTCTAGGTGGTCTGAGATAGAAGTACTTAACACGTTGTCAGATTTCGCACTCAAAATACGATCTTTATGCAGTTTAACAAAAAGTGTTTTTCAGTATAGTGAAGGACTTATTCAAATCAATTGAGGGCCTAAGTAGGAGTGGGAAAGTCCAAAAAAGTTCTAAAGCAGAATGAATTATCGTTCTAGGTAGTCTGAGATAGAAGTACTTAACACGTTGTCAGATTTCGCACTCAAAATACGATCTTTATACAGTTTAACAAAAAGTGTTTTTCAGTATAGTGAAGGACTTATTCAAATCAATTGAGGGCCTAAGTAGGAGTGGGAAAGTCCAAATAGGTTCTAAAGCAGAATGAATTATCGTTCTAGGTGGTCTGAGATGGAAGTACTTAACACGTTATCAGATTTCGCACTCAAAATACGATCTTTATACAGTTTAACAAAGTGTTTTTCAGTATAGTGAAGGACTTATTCAAATCAATTGAGGGCCTAAGTAGGAGTGGGAAAGTCCAAATAGGTTCTAAAGCAGAAAGAATTATCGTGCTAGGTGGTCTGAGATAGAAGTACTTAACACGTTGTCAGATTTCGCACTCAAAATCGATCTTTATACAGTTTAACAAAAAGTGTTTTTCAGTATAGTGAAGGGCTTATTCAAATCAATTGAGGGCCTAAGTAGGAGTGGGAAAGTCCAAATAGGTTCTAAAGCAGAATGAATTATCGTTCTAGGTGGTCTGAGATAGAAGTACTTAACACGTTGTCAGATTTCGCACTCAAAATACGATCTTTATACAGTTTAACAAAAAGTGTTTTTCAGTATAGTGAAGGACTTATTCAAATCAATTGAGGGCCTAAGTAGGAGTGGGAAAGTCCAAATAGGTTCTAAAGCAGACTGAATTATCGTTCTAGGTGGTCTGAGATAGAAGTACTTAACACGTTGTCAGATTTCGCACTCAAAATACGATCTTTATACAGTTTAACAAAAAGTGTTTTTCAGTATAGTGAAGGACTTATTCAAATCAATTGAGGGCCTAAGTAGGAGTGGAAAAGTCCAAATAGGTTCTAAAGCAGAATGAATTATCGTTCCAGGTGGTCTGAGATAGAAGTACTTAACACGTTGTCAGATTTCGCACTCAAAATACGATCTTTATACAGTTTAACAAAAAGTGTTTTTCAGTATAGTGAAGGACTTATTCAAATCAATTGAGGGCCTAAGTAGGAGTGGGAAAGTCCAAATAGGTTCTAAAGCAGAATGAATTATCGTTCTAGGTGGTCTGAGATAGAAGTACTTAACACGTTGTCAGATTTCGCACTCAAAATACGATCTTTATACAGTTTAACAAAAAGTGTTTTTCAGTATAGTGAAGGACTTATTCAAATCTATTGAGGGCCTAAGTAGGAGTGGGAAAGTTCAAATAGGTTCTAAAGCAGAATGAATTATCGTTCTAGGTGGTCTGAGATAGAAGTACTTAACACGCTGTCAGATTTCGCACTCAAAATACGATCTTTATACAGTTTAACAAAAAGTGTTTTTCAGTATAGTGAAGGACTTATTCAAATCAATTGAGGGTCTAAGTAGGAGTGGGAAAGTCCAAGTAGGTTCTAAAGCAGAATGAATTATCGTTCCAGGTGGTCTGAGATAGAAGTACTTAACACGTTGTCAGATTTCGCACTCAAAATACGATCTTTATACAGTTTAACAAAAAGTGTTTTTCAGTATAGTGAAGGACTTATTCAAATCAATTGAGGGCCTAAGTAGGAGTGGGAAAGTTCAAATAGGTTCTAAAGCAGAATGAATTATCGTTCTAGGTGGTCTGAGATAGAAGTACTTAACACGTTGTCAGATTTCGCACTCAAAATACGATCTTTATACAGTTTAACAAAAAGTGTTTTTCAGTATAGTGAAGGACTTATTCAAATCTATTGAGGGCCTAAGTAGGAGTGGGAAAGTTCAAATAGGTTCTAAAGCAGAATGAATTATCGTTCTAGGTTGTCTGAGATAGAAGTACTTAACACGCTGTCAGATTTCGCACTCAAAATACGATCTTTATACAGTTTAACAAAAAGTGTTTTTCAGTATAGTGAAGGACTTATTCAAATCAATTGAGGGTCTAAGTAGGAGTGGGAAAGTCCAAGTAGGTTCTAAAGCAGAATGAATTATCGTTCTAGGTGGTCTGAGATAGAAGTACTTAACACGTTGTCAGATTTCGCACTCAAAATACGATCTTTATACAGTTTAACAAAAAGTGTTTTTCAGTATAGTGAAGGACTTATTCAAATCAATTGAGGGCCTAAGTAGGAGTGGGGAAAGTCCAAATAGGTTCTAAAGCAGAATGAATTATCGTTCTAGGTGGTCTGAGATAGAAGTACTTAACACGTTGTCAGATTTCGCACTCAAAATACGATCTTTATACAGTTTAACAAAAAGTGTTTTTCAGTATAGTGAAGGACTTATTCAAATCAATTGAGGGCCTAAGTAGGAGTGGGAAAGTCCAAATAGGTTCTAAAGCAGAATGAATTATCGTTCTAGGTGGTCTGAGATAGAAGTACTTAACACGTTGTCAGATTTCGCACTCAAAATACGATCTTTATACAGTTTAACAAAAAGTGTTTTTCAGTATAGTGAAGGACTTATTCAAATCAATTGAGGGCCTAAGTAGGAGTGGGAAAGTCCAAATAGGTTCTAAAGCAGAATGAATTATCGTTCTAGGTGGTCTGAGATAGAAGTACTTAACACGCTGTCAGATTTCGCACTCAAAATACGATCTTTATACAGTTTAACAAAAAGTGTTTTTCAGTATAGTGAAGGACTTATTCAAATCAATTGAGGGCCTAAGTAGGAGTGGGAAAGTCCAAATAGGTTCTAAAGCAGAATGAATTATCGTTCTAGGTGGTCTGAGATAGAAGTACTCAACACGTTGTCAGATTTCGCACTCAAAATACGATCTTTATACAGTTTAACAAAAAGTGTTTTTCAGTATAGTGAAGGACTTATTCAAATCAATTGAGGGCCTAAGTAGGAGTGGGAAAGTCCAAATAGGTTCTAAAGCAGAATGAATTATCGTTCTAGGTGGTCTGAGATAGAAGTACTTAACACGTTGTCAGATTTCGCACTCAAAATACGATCTTTATACAGTTTAACAAAAAGTGTTTTTCAGTATAGTGAAGGACTTATTCAAATCAATTGAGGGTTCAAGTAGGAGTGGGAAAGTCCAAGTAGGTTCTAAAGCAGAATGAATTATCGTTCTAGGTGGTCTGAGATAGAAGTACTTAACACGTTGTCAGATTTCGCACTCAAAATACGATCTTTATACAGTTTAACAAAAAGTGTTTTTCAGTATAGTGAAGGACTTATTCAAATCAATTGAGGGCCTAAGTAGGAGTGGGGAAAGTCCAAATAGGTTCTAAAGCAGAATGAATTATCGTTCTAGGTGGTGTGAGATAGAAGTACTTAACACGTTGTCAGATTTCGCACTCAAAATACGATCTTTATACAGTTTAACAAAAAGTGTTTTTCAGTATAGTGAAGGACTTATTCAAATCAATTGAGGGCCTAAGTAGGAGTGGGAAAGTCCAAATAGGTTCTAAAGCAGAATGAATTATCGTTCCAGGTGGTCTGAGATAGAAGTACTTAACACGTTGTCAGATTTCGCACTCAAAATACGATCTTTATACAGTTTAACAAAAAGTGTTTTTCAGTATAGTGAAGGACTTATTCAAATCAATTGAGGGCCTAAGTAGGAGTGGGAAAGTCCAAATAGGTTCTAAAGCAGAATGAATTATCGTTCTAGGGGGTCTGAGATAGAAGTACTTAACACGTTGTCAGATTTCGCACTCAAAATACGATCTTTATACAGTTTAACAAAAAGTGTTTTTCAGTATAGTGAAGGACTTATTCAAATCAATTGAGGGCCTAAGTAGGAGTGGTAAAGTCCAAATAAGTTCCAAAGCAGAATGAATTATCGTTCTAGGTGGTCTGAGATAGAAGTACTTAACACGTTGTCAGATTTCGCACTCAAAATACGAACTTTATACAGTTCAACAAAAGTGTTTTTCAGTATAGTGAAGGACTTATTCAAATCATTTGAGGGCCTAATTAGGAGTGGGAAAGTCCAAATAGGTTCTAAAGCAGAATGAATTATCGTTCTAGGTGGTCTGAGATAGAAGTACTTAACACGTTGTCAGATTTCGCACTCAAAATACGATCTTTATACAGTTTAACAAAAAGTGTTTTTCAGTATAGTGAAGGACTTATTCAAATCAATTGAGGGCCTAAGTAGGAGTGGGAAAATCCAAATAGGTTCTAAAGCAGAATAAATTATCTTTCTAGGTGTTCTGAGATAGAAGTACTTAACACGTTGTCAGATTTCGCACTCCAAATACGATCTTTATACAGTTTAACAAAAAGTGTTTTTCAGTATAGTGAAGGACTTATTCAAATCAATTGAGGGCCTAAGTAGGAGTGGGAAAGTCCAAATAGGTTCTAAAGCAGAATGAATTATCGTTCTAGGTGGTCTGAGATAGAAGTACTTAACACGTTGTCAGATTTCGCACTCCAAATACGATCTTTATACAGTTTAACAAAAAGTGTTTTTCAGTATAGTGAAGGACTTATTCAAATCAATTGAGGGCCTAAGTAGGAGTGGGAAAGTCCAAAAAGGTTCTAAAGCAGAATGAATTATCGTTCTAGGTAGTCTGAGATAGAAGTACTTAACACGTTGTCAGATTTCGCACTCAAAATACGATCTTTATACAGTTTAACAAAAAGTGTTTTTCAGTATAGTGAAGGACTTATTCAAATCAATTGAGGGCCTAAGTAGGAGTGGGAAAAACCAAAGAGGTTCTAAAGCAGAAAGAATTATCGTTCTAGGTGGTCTGAGATAGAAGTACTTAACACGTTGTCAGATTTCGCACTCAAAATCGATCTTTATACAGTTTAACAAAAAGTGTTTTTCAGTATAGTGAAGGGCTTATTCAAATCAATTGAGGGCCTAAGTAGGAGTGGGAAAGTCCAAATAGGTTCTAAAGCAGAATGAATTATCGTTCTAGGTGGTCTGAGATAGAAGTACTTAACACGTTGTCAGATTTCGCACTCAAAATACGATCTTTATACAGTTTAACAAAAAGTGTTTTTCAGTATAGTGAAGGACTTATTCAAATCAATTGAGGGCCTAAGTAGGAGTGGGAAAGTCCAAATAGGTTCTAAAGCAGACTGAATTATCGTTCTAGGTGGTCTGAGATAGAAGTACTTAACACGTTGTCAGATTTCGCACTCAAAATACGATCTTTATACAGTTTAACAAAAAGTGTTTTTCAGTATAGTGAAGGACTTATTCAAATCAATTGAGGGCCTAAGTAGGAGTGGGAAAGTCCAAATAGGTTCTAAAGCAGAATGAATTATCGTTCCAGGTGGTCTGAGATAGAAGTACTTAACACGTTGTCAGATTTCGCACTCAAAATACGATCTTTATACAGTTTAACAAAAAGTGTTTTTCAGTATAGTGAAGGACTTATTCAAATCAATTGAGGGCCTAAGTAGGAGTGGGAAAGTCCAAATAGGTTCTAAAGCAGAATGAATTATCGTTCTAGGTGGTCTGAGATAGAAGTACTTAACACGTTGTCAGATTTCGCACTCAAAATACGATCTTTATACAGTTTAACAAAAATTGTTTTTCAGTATAGTGAAGGACTTATTCAAATCTATTGAGGGCCTAAGTAGGAGTGGGAAAGTTTAAATAGGTTCTAAAGCAGAATGAATTATTGTTCTAGGTGGTCTGAGATAGAAGTACTTAACACGCTGTCAGATTTCGCACTCAAAAAACGATCTTTATACAGTTTAACAAAAAGTGTTTTTCAGTATAGTGAAGGACATATTCAAATCAATTGAGGGTCTAAGTAGGAGTGGGAAAGTCCAAGTAGGTTCTAAAGCAGAATGAATTATCGTTCTAGGTGGTCTGAGATAGAAGTACTTAACACGTTGTCAGATTTCGCACTCAAAATACGATCTTTATACAGTTTAACAAAAAGTGTTTTTCAGTATAGTGAAGGACTTATTCAAATCAATTGAGGGCCTAAGTAGGAGTGGGGAAAGTCCAAATAGGTTCTAAAGCAGAATGAATTATCGTTCTAGGTGGTCTGAGATAGAAGTACTTAACACGTTGTCAGATTTCGCACTCAAAATACGATCTTTATACAGTTTAACAAAAAGTGTTTTTCAGTATAGTGAAGGACTTATTCAAATCAATTGAGGGCCTAAGTAGGCGTGGGAAAGTCCAAATAGGTTCTAAAGCAGAATGAATTATCGTTCTAGGTGGTCTGAGATAGAAGTACTTAACACGTTGTCAGATTTCGCACTCAAAATACGATCTTTATACAGTTTAACAAAAAGTGTTTTTCAGTATAGTGAAGGACTTATTCAAATCAATTGAGGGCCTAAGTAGGAGTGGGAAAGTCCAAATAGGTTCTAAAGCAGAATGAATTATCGTTCTAGGTGGTCTGAGATAGAAGTACTTAACACGCTGTCAGATTTCGCACTCAAAATACGATCTTTATACAGTTTAACAAAAAGTGTTTTTCAGTATAGTGAAGGACTTATTCAAATCAATTGAGGGCCTAAGTAGGAGTGGGAAAGTCCAAATAAGTTCTAAAGCAGAATGAATTATCGTTCTAGGTGGTCTGAGATAGAAGTACTTAACACGTTGTCAGATTTCGCACTCAAAATACGATCTTTATACAGTTTAACAAAAAGTGTTTTTCAGTATAGTGAAGGACTTATTCAAATCAATTGAGGGCCTAAGTAGGAGTGGGGAAAGTCCAAATAGGTTCTAAAGCAGAATGAATTATCGTTCTAGGTGGTCTGAGATAGAAGTACTTAACACGTTGTCAGATTTCGCACTCAAAATACGATCTTTATACAGTTTAACAAAAAGTGTTTTTCAGTATAGTGAAGGACTTATTCAAATCAATTGAGGGCCTAAGTAGGAGTGGGAAAGTCCAAATAGGTTCTAAAGCAGAATGAATTATCGTTCTAGGTGGTCTCAGGTAGAAGTACTTAACACGTTGTCAGATTTCGCACTCAAAATACGATCTTTATACAGTTTAACAAAAAGTGTTTTTCAGTATAGTGAAGGACTTATTCAAATCAATTGAGGGCCTAAGTAGGAGTGGGAAAGTCCAAATAGGTTCTAAAGCAGAAAGAATTATCGTTCTAGGTGGTCTGAGATAGAAGTACTTAACACGTTGTCAGATTTCGCACTCAAAATACGATCTTTATACAGTTTAACAAAAAGTGTTTTTCAGTATAGTGAAGGACTTATTCAAATCAATTGAGGGCCTAAGTAGGAGTGGGAAAGTCCAACTAGGTTCTAAAGCAGAATGAATTATCGTTATAGGTGGTCTGAGATAGAAGTACTTAACACGTTGTCAGATTTCGCACTCAAAATACGATCTTTATACAGTTTAACAAAAAGTGTTTTTCAGTATAGTGAAGGACTTATTCAAATCAATTGAGGGCCTAAGTAGGAGTGGGAAAGTCCAAATAGGTTCTAAAGCAGAATGAATTATCGTTCTAGGTGGTCTGAGGTAGAAGTACTTAACACGTTGTCAGATTTCGCACTCAAAATACGATCTTTATACAGTTTAACAAAAAGTGTTTTTCAGTATAGTGAAGGACTTATTCAAATCAATTGAGGGCCTAAGTAGGAGTGGGAAAGTCCAAATAGGTTCTAAAGCAGAATGAATTATCGTTCTAGGTGGTCTGAGATAGAAGTACTTAACACGCTGTCAGATTTCGCACTCAAAATACGATCTTTATACAGTTTAACAAAAAGTGTTTTTCAGTATAGTGAAGGACTTATTCAAATCAATTGAGGGCCTAAGTAGGAGTGGGAAAGTCCAAATAGGTTTTAAAGCAGAATGAATTATCGTTCTAGGTGGTCTGAGATAGAAGTACTTAACACGCTGTCAGATTTCGCACTCAAAATACGATCTTTATACAGTTTAACAAAAAGTGTTTTTCAGTATAGTGAAGGACTTATTCAAATCAATTGAGGGCCTAAATGGGATTGGGGAAAGTCCAAATAGGTTCTAAAGCAGAATGAATTATCGTTCTAGGTGGTCTGAGATAGAAGTACTTAACACGTTGTCAGATTTCGCACTCAAAATACGATCTTTATACAGTTTAACAAAAAGTGTTTTTCAGTATAGTGAAGGACTTATTCAAATCAATTGAGGGCCTAAGTAGGAGTGGGAAAGTCCAAATAGGTTCTAAAGCAGAATGAATTGTCGTTCTAGGTGGTCTGAGATAGAAGTACTTAACACGTTGTCAGATTTCGCACTCAAAATACGATCTTTATACAGTTTAACAAAAAGTGTTTTTCAGTATAGTGAAGGACTTATTCAAATCAATTGAGGGCCTAAGTAGGAGTGGGAATGTCCAAATAGGTTCTAAAGCAGAATGAATTATCGTTCTAGGTGGTCTGAGATAGAAGTACTTAACACGTTGTCAGATTTCGCACTCAAAATACGATCTTTATACAGTTTAACAAAAAGTGTTTTTCAGTATAGTGAAGGACTTATTCAAATCAATTGAGGGCCTAAGTAGGAGTGGGGAAAGTCCAAATAGGTTCTAAAGCAGAATGAATTATCGTTCTAGGTGGTCTGAGATAGAAGTACTTAACACGTTGTCAGATTTCGCACTCAAAATACGATCTTTATACAGTTTAACAAATAGTGTTTTTCAGTATAGTGAAGGACTTATTCAAATCAATTGAGGGCCTAAGTAGGAGTGGGAAAGTCCAAATAGGTTCTAAAGCAGAATGAATTATTGTTCTAGGTGGTCTGAGATAGAAGTACTTAACACGTTGTCAGATTTCGCACTCAAAATACGATCTTTATACAGTTTAACAAATAGTGTTTTTCAGTATAGTGAAGGACTTATTCAAATCAATTGAGGGCCTAAGTAGGAGTGGGAAAGTCCAAATAGGTTCTAAAGCAGAATGAATTATTGTTCTAGGTGGTCTGAGATAGAAGTACTTAACACGTTGTCAGATTTCGCACTCAAAATACGATCTTTATACAGTTTAACAAAAAGTGTTTTTCAGTATAGTGAAGGACTTATTCAAATCAATTGAGGGCCTAAGTAGGAGTGGGGAAAGTCCAAATAGGTTCTAAAGCAGAATGAATTATCGTTCTAGGTGGTCTGAGATAGAAGTACTTAACACGTTGTCAGATTTCGCACTCAAAATACGATCTTTATACAGTTTAACAAAAAGTGTTTTTCAGTATAGTGAAGGACTTATTCAAATCAATTGAGGGCCTAAATAGGAGTGGGAAAGTCCAAATAGGTTCTAAAGCAGAATGAATTATCGTTCTAGGTGGTCTGAGATAGAAGTACTTAACACGTTGTCAGATTTCGCACTCAAAATACGATCTTTATACAGTTTAACAAAAAGTGTTTTTCAGTATAGTGAAGGACTTATTCAAATCAATTGAGGGCCTAAGTAGGAGTGGAAAAGTCCAAATCGGTTCTAAAGCAGAATGAATTATCGTTTTAGGTGGTCTGAGATAGAAGTACTTAACACGTTGTCAGATTTCGCGCTCAAAATACGATCTTTATACAGTTTAACAAAAAGTGTTTTTCAGTATAGTGAAGGACTTATTCAAATCAATTGAGGGCCTAAGTCGGAGTGGGAAAGTCCAAATAGGTTCTAAGGCAGAATGAATTATCGTTCTAGGTGGTCTGAGATAGAAGTACTTAACACGTTGTCAGATTTCGCACTGAAAATACGATCTTTATCCAGTTTAACAAAAAGTGTTTTTCAGTATAGTGAAGGACTTATTCAAATCAATTGAGGGCCTAAGTAGGAGTGGGAAAGTCCAAATAAGTTCTAACGCAGAATGAATTATCGTTCTAGGTGGTCAGAGATAGAAGTACTTAACACGTTGTCAGATTTCGCATTCAAAATACGATCTTTATACAGTTTAACAAAAAGTGTTTTTCAGTATAGTGAAGGACTTATTCAAATCAATTGAGGGCCTAAGTAGGAGTGGGAAAGTCCAAATAGGTTCTAAGGCAGAATGAATTTTCGTTCTAGGTGGTCTGAGATAGAAGTACTTAACACGTTGTCAGATTTCGCACTCAAAATACGATCTTTATACAGTTTAACAAAAGGTGTTTTTCAGTATAGTGAAGGACTTATTCAAATCAATTGAGGGCCTAAGTAGGAGTGGGGAAAGTCCAAATAGGTTCTAAGGCAGAATGAATTTTCGTTCTAGGTGGTCTGAGATAGAAGTACTTAACACGTTGTCAGATTTCGCACTCAAAATACGATCTTTATACAGTTTAACAAAAGGTGTTTTTCAGTATAGTGAAGGACTTATTCAAATCAATTGAGGGCCTAAGTAGGAGTGGGGAAAGTCCAAATAGGTTCTAAGGCAGAATGAATTATCGTTCTAGGTGGTCTGAGATAGAAGTACTTAACACGTTGTCAGATTTCGCACTCAAAATACGATCTTTAAACAGTTTAACAAAAAGTGTTTTTCAGTATAGTGAAGGACTTATTCAAATCAATTGAGGGCCTAAGTAGGAGTGGGAAAGTCCAAATAGGTTCTAAAGCAGAATGAATCATTGTTCTAGGTGGTCTGAGATAGAAGTACTTAACACGTTGTCAGATTTCGCACTCAAAATACGATCTTTATACAGTTTAACAAAAAGTGTTTTTCAGTATAGTGAAGGACTTATTCAAATCAATTATGGGCCTAAGTAGGAGTGGGAAAATCCAAATAGGTTCTAAAGCAGAATGAATTATCGTTCTAGGTGGTCTGAGATAGAAGTACTTAACACGTTGTCAGATTTCGCACTCAAAATACGATCTTTATACAGTTTAACAAAAAGTGTTTTTCAGTATAGTGAAGGACTTATTCAAATCAATTGAGGGCCTAAGTAGGAGTGGAAAAGTCCAAATCGGTTCTAAAGCAGAATGAATTATCGTTTTAGGTGGTCTGAGATAGAAGTACTTAACACGTTGTCAGATTTCGCGCTCAAAATACGATCTTTATACAGTTTAACAAAAAGTGTTTTTCAGTATAGTGAAGGACTTATTCAAATCAATTGAGGGCCTAAGTCGGAGTGGGAAAGTCCAAATAGGTTCTAAGGCAGAATGAATTATCGTTCTAGGTGGTCTGAGATAGAAGTACTTAACACGTTGTCAGATTTCGCACTGAAAATACGATCTTTATCCAGTTTAACAAAAAGTGTTTTTCAGTATAGTGAAGGACTTATTCAAATCAATTGAGGGCCTAAGTAGGAGTGGGAAAGTCCAAATAAGTTCTAAAGCAGAATGAATTATCGTTCTAGGTGGTCTGAGATAGAAGTACTTAACACGTTGTCAGATTTCGCATTCAAAATACGATCTTTATACAGTTTAACAAAAAGTGTTTTTCAGTATAGTGAAGGACTTATTCAAATCAATTGAGGGCCTAAGTAGGAGTGGGAAAGTCCAAATAGGTTCTAAAGCAGAATGAATTATCGTTCTAGGTGGTCTGAGATAGAAGTACTTAACACGTTGTCAGATTTCGCGCTCAAAATACGATCTTTATACAGTTTAACAAAAAGTGTTTTTCAGTATAGTGAAGGACTTATTCAAATCAATTGAGGGCCTAAGTAGGAGTGGGAAAGTCCAAATAGGTTCTAAGGCAGAATGAATTTTCGTTCTAGGTGGTCTGAGATAGAAGTACTTAACACGTTGTCAGATTTCGCACTCAAAATACGATCTTTATACAGTTTAACAAAAGGTGTTTTTCAGTATAGTGAAGGACTTATTCAAATCAATTGAGGGCCTAAGTAGGAGTGGGGAAAGTCCAAATAGGTTCTAAGGCAGAATGAATTATCGTTCTAGGTGGTCTGAGATAGAAGTACTTAACACGTTGTCAGATTTCGCACTCAAAATACGATCTTTAAACAGTTTAACAAAAAGTGTTTTTCAGTATAGTGAAGGACTTATTCAAATCAATTGAGGGCCTAAGTAGGAGTGGGAAAGTCCAAATAGGTTCTAAAGCAGAATGAATCATTGTTCTAGGTGGTCTGAGATAGAAGTACTTAACACGTTGTCAGATTTCGCACTCAAAATACGATCTTTATACAGTTTAACAAAAAGTGTTTTTCAGTATAGTGAAGGACTTATTCAAATCAATTATGGGCCTAAGTAGGAGTGGGAAAATCCAAATAGGTTCTAAAACAGAATGAATTATCGTTCTAGGTGGTCTGAGATAGAAGTACTTAACACGTTGTCAGATTTCGCACTCAAAATACTATCTTCATACAGTTTAACAAAAAGTGTTTTTCAGTATAGTGAAGGACTTATTCAAATCAATTGAGCGCCTAAGTAGGAGTGGGAAAGTACAATTAGGTTCTAAAGCCCAAGGGATTATCGTTCTAGGTTGTCTGAGATAGAAGTACTTAACACGTTGTCAGATTTCGCACTCAAAATACGATCTTTATACAGTTTAACAAAAAGTGTTTTTCAGTATAGTGAAGGACTTATTCAAATCAATTGAGGGCCTAAGTAGGAGTGGGAAAGTCCAAATAGGTTCTAAAGCAGAATGAATTATCGTTCTAGGTGGTCTGAGATAGAAGTACTTAACACGTTGTCAGATTTCGCACTCAAAATACGATCTTTATACAGTTTAACAAAAAGTGTTTTTCAGTATAGTGAAGGACTTATTCAAATCAATTGAGGGCCTAAGTAGGAGTGGGAAAGTCCAAATAGGTTCTAAAGCAGAATGAATTATCGTTCTAGGTGGTCTGAGATAGAAGTACTTAACACGTTGTCAGATTTCGCGCTCAAAATACGATCTTTATACAGTTTAACAAAAAGTGTTTTTCAGTATAGTGAAGGACTTATTCAAATCAATTGAGGGCCTAAGTAGGAGTGGGAAAGTCCAAATAGGTTCTAAAGCAGAATGAATTATCGTTCTAGGTGGTCTGAGATAGAAGTACTTAACACGTTGTCAGATTTCGCGCTCAAAATACGATCTTTATACAGTTTAACAAAAAGTGTTTTTCAGTATAGTGAAGGACTTATTCAAATCAATTGAGGGCCTAAGTAGGAGTGGGAAAGTCCAAATAGGTTCTAAAGCAGAATGAATTATCGTTCTAGGTGGTCTGAGATAGAAGTACTTAACACGTTGTCAGATTTCGCGCTCAAAATACGATCTTTATACAGTTTAACAAAAAGTGTCTTTCAGTATAGTGAAGGACTTATTCAAATCAATTGAGGGCCTAAGTAGGAGTGGGGAAAGTCCAAATAAGTTCTAAGGCAGAATGAATTATCGTTCTAGGTGGTCTGAGATAGAAGTACTTAACACGTTGTCAGATTTCGCACTCAAAATACGATCTTTAAACAGTTTAACAAAAAGTGTTTTTCAGTATAGTGAAGGACTTATTCAAATCAATTGAGGGCCTAAGTAGGAGTGGGAAAGTCCAAATATGTTCTAAAGCAGAATGAATTATTGTTCTAGGTGGTCTGAGATAGAAGTACTTAACACGTTGTCAGATTTCGCACTCAAAATACGATCTTTATACAGTTTAACAAAAAGTGTTTTTCAGTATAGTGAAGGACTTATTCAAATCAATTGAGGGCCTAAGTAGGAGTGGGAAAGTCCAAATAGGTTCTAAAGCAGAATGAATTATCGTTCTAGGTGGTCTGAGATAGAAAAACTTAACACGTTGTCAGATTTCGCACTCAAAATTCGATCTTTATACAGTTTAACAAAAAGTGTTTTTCAGTATAGTGAAGGACTTATTCAAATCAATTGAGGGCCTAAGTAGGAGTGGGAAAGTCCAAATAGGTTCTAAAGCAGAATGAATTATCGTTCTAGGTGGTCTGAGATAGAAGTACTTAACACGTTGTCAGATTTCGCGCTCAAAATACGATCTTTATACAGTTTAACAAAAAGTGTCTTTCAGTATAGTGAAGGACTTATTCAAATCAATTGAGGGCCTAAGTAGGAGTGGGGAAAGTCCAAATAAGTTCTAAGGCAGAATGAATTATCGTTCTAGGTGGTCTGAGATAGAAGTACTTAACACGTTGTCAGATTTCGCACTCAAAATTCGATCTTTATACAGTTTAACAAAAAGTGTTTTTCAGTATAGTGAAGGACTTATTCAAATCAATTGAGGGCCTAAGTAGGAGTGGGAAAGTCCAAATAGGTTCTAAAGCAGAATGAATTATCGTTCTAGGTGGTCTGAGATAGAAGTACTTAACACGTTGTCAGATTTCGCGCTCAAAATACGATCTTTATACAGTTTAACAAAAAGTGTCTTTCAGTATAGTGAAGGACTTATTCAAATCAATTGAGGGCCTAAGTAGGAGTGGGGAAAGTCCAAATAAGTTCTAAGGCAGAATGAATTATCGTTCTAGGTGGTCTGAGATAAAAGTACTTAACACGTTGTCAGATTTCGCACTCAAAATTCGATCTTTATACAGTTTAACAAAAAGTGTTTTTCAGTATAGTGAAGGACTTATTCAAATCAATTGAGGGCCTAAGTAGGAGTGGGAAAGTCCAAATAGGTTCTAAAGCAGAATGAATTATCGTTCTAGGTGGTCTGAGATAGAAGTACTTAACACGTTGTCAGATTTCGCGCTCAAAATACGATCTTTATACAGTTTAACAAAAAGTGTCTTTCAGTATAGTGAAGGACTTATTCAAATCAATTGAGGGCCTAAGTAGGAGTGGGGAAAGTCCAAATAAGTTCTAAGGCAGAATGAATTATCGTTCTAGGTGGTCTGAGATAGAAGTACTTAACACGTTGTCAGATTTCGCACTCAAAATTCGATCTTTATACAGTTTAACAAAAAGTGTTTTTCAGTATAGTGAAGGACTTATTCAAATCAATTGAGGGCCTAAGTAGGAGTGGGAAAGTCCAAATAGGTTCTAAAGCAGAATGAATTATCGTTCTAGGTGGTCTGAGATAGAAGTACTTAACACGTTGTCAGATTTCGCGCTCAAAATACGATCTTTATACAGTTTAACAAAAAGTGTCTTTCAGTATAGTGAAGGACTTATTCAAATCAATTGAGGGCCTAAGTAGGAGTGGGGAAAGTCCAAATAAGTTCTAAGGCAGAATGAATTATCGTTCTAGGTGGTCTGAGATAGAAGTACTTAACACGTTGTCAGATTTCGCACTCAAAATTCGATCTTTATACAGTTTAACAAAAAGTGTTTTTCAGTATAGTGAAGGACTTATTCAAATCAATTGAGGGCCTAAGTAGGAGTGGGAAAGTCCAAATAGGTTCTAAAGCAGAATGAATTATCGTTCTAGGTGGTCTGAGATAGAAGAACTTAACACGTTGTCAGATTTCGCGCTCAAAATACGATCTTTATACAGTTTAACAAAAAGTGTCTTTCAGTATAGTGAAGGAATTATTCAAATCAATTGAGGGCCTAAGTAGGAGTGGGGAAAGTCCAAATAAGTTCTAAGGCAGAATGAATTATCGTTCTAGGTGGTCTGAGATAGAAGTACTTAACACGTTGTCAGATTTCGCACTCAAAATACGATCTTTAAACAGTTTAACAAAAAGTGTTTTTCAGTATAGTGAAGGACTTATTCAAATCAATTGAGGGCCTAAGTAGGAGTGGGAAAGTCCAAATAGGTTCTAAAGCAGAATGAATTATCGTTCTAGGTGGTCTGAGATAGAAGTACTTAACACGTTGTCAGATTTCGCGCTCAAAATACGATCTTTATACAGTTTAACAAAAAGTGTCTTTCAGTATAGTGAAGGACTTATTCAAATCAATTGAGGGCCTAAGTAGGAGTGGGGAAAGTCCAAATAAGTTCTAAGGCAGAATGAATTATCGTTCTAGGTGGTCTGAGATAGAAGTACTTAACACGTTGTCAGATTTCGCACTCAAAATTCGATCTTTATACAGTTTAACAAAAAGTGTTTTTCAGTATAGTGAAGGACTTATTCAAATCAATTGAGGGCCTAAGTAGGAGTGGGAAAGTCCAAATAGGTTCTAAAGCAGAATGAATTATCGTTCTAGGTGGTCTGAGATAGAAGTACTTAACACGTTGTCAGATAGCGCACTCAAAATACGATCTTTATACAGTTTAACAAAAAGTGTTTTTCAGTATAGTGAAGGAGTTATTCAAATCAATTGAGGGCCTAAGTAGGAGTGGGAAATTCCAAATAGCTTCTAAAGCAGAATGAATGATCGTTCTAGGTGGTCTGAGATAGAAGTACTTAACACGTTGTCAGATTTCGCACTCAAAATACGATCTTTATACAGTTTAACAAAAAGTGTTTTTCAGTATAGTGAAGGACTTATTCAAATCAATTGAGGGCCTAAGTAGGAGTGGGAAAGTCCAAATAGGTCCTAAAGCAGAATGAATTATCGTTCTAGGTGGTCTGAGATAGAAGTACTTAACACGTTGTCAGATTTCGCACTCAAAATACGATCTTTATACAGTTTAACAAAAAGTGTTTTTCAGTATAGTGAAGGACTTATTCAAATCAATTGAGGGCCTAAGTAGGAGTGGGAAAGTCCAAATAGGTTCTAAAGCAGAAGAAATCATTGTTTTAGGTGGTCTGAGATAGAAGTACTTAACACGTTGTCAGATTTCGCACTCAAAATACGATCTTTATACAGTTTAACAAAAAGTGTTTTTCAGTATAGTGAAGGACTTATTCAAATCAATTGAGGGCCTAAGTAGGAGTGGTAAATTCCAAATAGGTTCTAAAGCAGAATGAATGATCGTTCTAGGTGGTCTGAGATAGAAGTACTTAACACGTTGTCAGATTTCGCACTCAAAATACGATCTTTATACAGTTTAACAAAAAGTGTTTTTCAGTATAGTGAAGGACTTATTCAAATCAATTGAGGGCCTAAGTAGGAGTGGGAATGTCCAAATAGGTTCTAAAGCAGAATGAATTATCGTTCTAGGTGTTCTGAGATAGAAGTACTTAACACGTTGTCAGATTTCGCACTCAAAATACGATCTTTATACAGTTTAACAAAAAGTGTTTTTCAGTATAGTGAAGGACTTATTCAAATCAATTGAGGGCCTAAGTAGGAGTGGGAAATTCCAAATAGGTTCTAAAGCAGAATGAATTATCGTTCTAGGTGGTCTGAGATAGAAGTACTTAACACGTTGTCAGATTTCGCACTCAAAATACGATCTTTATACAGTTTAACAAAAAGTGTTTTTCAGTATAGTGAAGGACTTATTCAAATCAATTGAGGGCCTAAGTAGGAGTGGGAAAATCCAAATAGGTTCTAAAGCAGAATGAATTATCGTTCTAGGTGGTCTGAGATAGAAGAACTTAACACGTTGTCAGATTTCGCACTCAAAATACGATCTTTATACAGTTTAACAAAAAGTGTTTTTCAGTATAGTGAAGGACTTATTCAAATCAATTGAGGGCCTAAGTAGGAGTGAGAAAGGTCAAATAGGTTCTAAAGCAGAATGAATTATCGTTCTAGGTGGTCTGAGATAGAAGTACTTAACACGTTGTCAGATTTCGCGCTCAAAATACGATCTTTATACAGTTTAACAAAAAGTGTTTTTCAGTATAGTGAAGGACTAATTCAAATCAATTGAGGGCCGAAGTAGGAGTGGGAAAGTCCAAATACGTTCTAAAGCAGAATGAATTATCGTTCTAGGTGGTCTGAGATAGAAGTACTCATCACGTTGTCAGATTTCGCACTCAAAATACGATCTTTATACAGTTTACCAAAAAGTGTTTTTCAGTATAGTGAAGGACTTATTCAAATCAATTGAGGGCCTAAGTAGGAGTGGGAAAGTCCAAATAGGTTCTAAAGCAGAATGAATTATCGTTCTAGGGGGTCTGAGATAGAAGAACTTAACACGTTGTCAGATTTCGCACTCAAAATACGATCTATATACAGTTTAACAAAAAGTGTTTTTCAGTATAGTGAAGGACTTATTCAAATCAATTGAGGGCCTAAGTAGGAGTGAGAAAAGCCAAATAGGTTCTAAAGCAGAATGAATTATCTTTCTAGGTGGTCTGAGATAGAAGTACCTAACACGTTGTCAGATTTCGCGCTCAAAATACGATCTTTATACAGTTTAACAAAAAGTGTTTTTCAGTATAGTGAAGGACTAATTCAAATCAATTGAGGGCCTAAGTAGGAGTGGGAAAGTCCAAATACGTTCTAAAGCAGAATGAATTATCGTTCTAGGTGGTCTGAGATAGAAGTACTCATCACGTTGTCAGATTTCGCACTCAAAATACGATCTTTATACAGTTTAACAAAAAGTGTTTTTCAGTATAGTGAAGGACTTATTCAAATCAATTGAGGGCCTAAGTAGGAGTGGGAAAGTCCAAATAGGTTCTAAAGCAGAATGAATTATCGTTCTAGGTGGTCTGAGATAGAAGTACTTAACACGTTGTCAGATTTCGCACTCAAAATACGATGTTTATACAGTTTAACAAAAAGTGTTTTTCAGTATAGTGAAGGACTTATTCAAATCAATTGAGGGCCTAAGTAGGAGTGGGAAAGTCCAAATAGGTTCTAAAGCAGAATGAATTATCGTTCTAGGTGGTCTGAGATAGAAGTACTTAACACGTTGTCAGATTTCGCACTCAAAATACGATCTTTATACAGTTTAACAAAAAGTGTTTTTCAGTATAGTGAAGGACTTATTCAAATCAGTTGAGGGCCTAAGTAGGAGTGGGAAAGTCCAAATAGGTTCTAAAGCAGAATGAATTATCGTTCTAGGTGGTCTGAGATAGAAGTACTTAACACGTTGTCAGATTTCGCACTCAAAATACGATCTTTATACAGTTTAACAAAAAGTGTTTTTCAGTATAGTGAAGGACTTATTCAAATCAATTGAGGGCCTAAGTAGGAGTGGGAAATTCCAAATAGGTTCTAAAGCAGAATGAATTATTGTTCTAGGTGGTCTGAGATAGAAGTACTCATCACGTTGTCAGATTTCGCACTCAAAATACGATCTTTATACAGTTTAACAAAAAGTGTTTTTCAGTATAGTGAAGGACTAATTCAAATCAATTGAGGGCCTAAGTAGGAGTGGGAAAGTCCAAATAGGTTCTAAAGCAGAATGAATTATCGTTCTAGGTGGTCTGAGATAGAAGTACTTAACACGTTGTCAGATTTCGCACTCAAAATACGATCTTTATACAGTTTAACAAAAAGTGTTTTTCAGTATAGTGAAGGACTTATTCAAATCAATTGAGGGCCTAAGTAGGAGTGGGAAATTCCAAATAGGTTCTAAAGCAGAATGAATTATTGTTCTAGGTGGTCTGAGATAGAAGTACTTAACACGTTGTCAGATTTCGCACTCAAAATACGATCTTTATACAGTTTAACAAAAAGTGTTTTTCAGTATAGTGAAGGACTTATTCAAATCAATTGAGGGCCTAAGTAGGAGTGGGAAAGTCCAAATAGGTTCTAAAGCAGAATGAATTATCGCTCTAGGTGGTCTGAGGTAGAAGTACTTAACACGTTGTCAGATTTCGCACTCAAAATAAGATCTCTATACAGTTTAACAAAAAGTGTTTTTCTGTATAGTGAAGGACTTGTTCAAATCAATTGAGGGCCTAAGTAGGAGTGGGAAAGGCCAAATAGGTTCTAAAGCAGAATGATTTATCGTTCTAGGTGGTCTGAGATAGAAGTACTTAACACGTTGTCAGATTTCGCTCTCAAAATACGATCTTTATACAGTTTAACAAAAAGTGTTTTTCAGTATAGTGAAGGAATTATTCAAATCAATTGAGGGCCTAAGTAGGAGTGGGAAATTCCAAATAGGTTCTAAAGCAGAATGAATTATCGTTCTAGGTGGTCTGAGATAGAAGTACTTAACACGTTGTCAGATTTCGCACTCAAAATACGATCTTTATACAGTTTAACAAAAAGTGTTTTTCAGTATAGTGAAGGACTTATTCAAATCAATTGAGGGCCTAAGTAGGAGTGGGAAAGTTCAAATAGGTTCTAAAGCAGGATGAATTATCGTTCTAGGTGGTCTGAGATAGAAGTACTTAACACGTTGTCAGATTTCGCACTCAAAATACGATCTTTATACAGTTTAACAAAAAGTGTTTTTCAGTATAGTGAAGGACTTATTCAAATCAATTGAGGGCCTAAGTAGGAGTGGGAAAGTCTAAATAGGTTCTAAAGCAGAATGAATTATCGTTCTAGGTGGTCTGAGATAGAAGTACTTAACACGTTGTCAGATTTCGCTCTCAAAATACGATCTTTATACAGTTTAACAAAAAGTGTTTTTCAGTATAGTGAAGGAATTATTCAAATCAATTGAGGGCCTAAGTAGGAGTGGGAAATTCCAAATAGGTTCTAAAGCAGAATGAATTATCGTTCTAGGTGGTCTGAGATAGAAGTACTTAACACGTTGTCAGATTTCGCACTCAAAATACGATCTTTATACAGTTTAACAAAAAGTGTTTTTCAGTATAGTGAAGGAATTATTCAAATCAATTGAGGGCCTAAGTAGGAGTGGGAAATTCCAAATAGGTTCTAAAGCAGAATGAATTATCGTTCTAGGTGGTCTGAGATAGAAGTACTTAACACGTTGTCAGATTTCGCACTCAAAATACGATCTTTATACAGTTTAACAAAAAGTGTTTTTCAGTATAGTGAAGGACTTATTCAAATCAATTGAGGGCCTAAGTAGGAGTGGGAAAGTTCAAATAGGTTCTAAAGCAGGATGAATTATCGTTCTAGGTGGTCTGAGATAGAAGTACTTAACACGTTGTCAGATTTCGCACTCAAAATACGATCTTTATACAGTTTAACAAAAAGTGTTTTTCAGTATAGTGAAGGACTTATTCAAATCAATTGAGGGCCTAAGTAGGAGTGGGAAAGTCTAAATAGGTTCTAAAGCAGAATGAAATATTGTTCTAGGTGGTCTGAGATAGAAGTACTTAACACGTTGTCAGATTTCGCACTCAAAATACGATCTTTATACAGTTTAACAAAAAGTGTTTTTCAGTATAGTGAAGGACTTATTCAAATCAATTGAGGGCCTTAGTAGGAGTGGGAAAGTCCAAATACGTTCTAAAACAGAATGAATTATCGTTCTAGGTGGTCTGAGATAGAAGTACTTAACACGTTGTCAGATTTCGCACTCAAAATACGATCTTTATACAGTTTAACAAAAAGTGTTTTTCAGTATAGTGAAGGACTTATTCAAATCAATTGAGGGCCTATGTAGGAGTGGGAAAGTCCAAATAGGTTCTAAAGCAGAATGAATTATCGTTCTAGGTGATCTGAGATAGAAGTACTTAACACGTTGTCAGATTTCGCACTCAAAATACGATCTTTATACAGTTTAACAAAAAGTGTTTTTCAGTATAGTGAAGGACTTATTCAAATCAATTGAGGGCCTAAGTAGGAGTGGGAAAGTCCAAATAGGTTCTAAAGCAGAATGAATTATCGTTCTAGGTGGTCTGAGATAGAAGTACTTAACACGTTGTCAGATTTCGCACTCAAAATACGATCTTTATACAGTTTAACAAAAAGTGTTTTTCAGTATAGTGAAGGACTTATTCAAATCAATTGAGGGCCTAAGTAGGAGTGGGAAAGTCCAAATAGGTTCTAAAGCAGAATGAATTATCGTTCTAGGTGGTCTGAGATAGAAGTACTTAACACGTTGTCAGATTTGGCACTCAAAATACGATCTTTATACAGTTTAACAAAAAGTGTTTTTCAGTATAGTGAAGGACTTATACAAATCAATTGGGGGCTTAAGTAGGAGTGGGAAAGTCCAAATAGGTTCTAAAGCCCAAGGGATTGTCGTTCTAGGTTGTCTGAGATAGAAGTACTTAACACGTTGTCAGAATTCGCTCCCAAAATACGATCTTTATACAGTTTAACAAAGAGTGTTTTTCAATATAGCGAAGGACTTTTTCAAATCAATTGAGGGCCTAAGTGGGAGTGGGAAAGTCCAAATAGTTTTTAAAGCCCAAGGGATTATCGTTCTAGGTTGTCTTAGATAGAAGTTTTTAACACGTTGTCAAATTTCGAGCTAAAAAAATACTCTTGTGCAGTTTCATAAAGCGATTTTCAGTCTAGTGAAGGACTTTTTCAATACACTTTCACACATTCTACTTTCATATAAATTTTGAATAGTTCGTTTTTTTGTTTAGAGAAATGGCTGTCTCGAAAATAGAAAAATTCAAAGGTTTCACTGAGAGCCAAAAAGCTTCGGCTGTCGAAATGGTGAAAGAAAGCTCTTTG
Organism: Convolutriloba macropyga; assembly: GCF_964194025.1. Taxonomy (NCBI): domain Eukaryota; kingdom Metazoa; phylum Xenacoelomorpha; order Acoela; family Convolutidae; genus Convolutriloba; species Convolutriloba macropyga. Next base: position 65,009,839 of record NC_134468.1, read on the forward strand.
CGTGAGGCTTCACGGCGCTGCAATGTCCCATACTCAAGTCTCAGAAAATGGTGCCTCTCTGGCATTGAGAAAGGTGGTCGACGAAAAATATTTAGCGATGAACAGGAAAAGGAGATCGTTAGAATTACAAGCCATTTTGTGAAGTCAAAAAAATTTTTTCTTAATTTTGTTTACGAAAGAAGTCTTGCGTGGCATCTGAAAGTACCGTCATCTTGGTGCAAAAACAAAATACCTGGACGTGGGTGGTTGAGAAGCTTTCTCGAGAGATATTACGTTGTTGGACTCTTCGTGAAAAATGGAACGAAGTTTCTTTCCGAGACGGCGGAGTGCGGCAACTGTTATGATCTTGTTTTCCGAGAAAGTGTTACTCGAATTTGCCAGCACTGTCTTCAAGCAATATGCTTTAACTGCAAGCAAGATCATGACTGCGGTATTCAAGTAGAACATATTGCCTCGTAAATTAAAAACTGACGACAATTTGAAAACTGTCTTGATATGATTATGTATGGACATTTGCTGCTTGTTTGTTCGTTCGTTTGTGGTGTTTTTGCTAACTGGTAGGTTTCTCGACCTTCAGTTGAACAGAAAAGCCATTGGCATCTCATTACCTTCTTTCCAGGTTCCTATTTTGATTGTTGTATATTTCCATTCAGATTTTGCTTCTGGATTTTTCTGCTCCGTTCAATAAAGGAAAGAGTTGGTAGGCTCCGTTTTTCATGTAGTAGTTGTGCTTGTTGTTAGGTTTTTCCACCTTTATTGGATTGAGGGCCTAAGTAGGAGTGTCATAATCCTATAAAGTTCTAAAACCGAGATAATTTTTCTTCTAGGTGATCTACGAAAAAAGAACTTAACACGTTGTCAAATTTTTAGCTCAAAAAATACTCTTGTGCGAATTCACGAAAAGTGGTTTTCCATCTAGTCAAGGACTTGGTCAATTGGATTGAGGGCCTAAGTAACAGTGTCATAATCCTAGTAGGATCTGAAACAGAGATATTTGTCGATTTTGGTGATCTACGAAAAAAGTACCTCGCTCGTTGTCCAATTTCGACCTTCGGTTGCTAATCTCTTAATCTCTAAAATGGGTTTTTCAAATTCTAGTGATTGTTCCCGGTTTAGCTTACCCACTGCTAGGTTCTACGATCTTCAGTGGTTAAAAAAATGCAGTCTTTAGGTTTTTCGACCTTCGGTTGCTAATATTCTCTAAAATGGGTTTTTGCAATTTTAGTTATTGTTCTTTGTTTAGCTTACCCACTGCTAGGTTCTACGACCTTCAGTGGCTATAAAGTGACAGTCGTTAGGTTTTTCGACCTTCGATTGCTAATAATCTCTAAGATGGGTTTTTCAAATTTTAGTGATTGTTCCTGGTTTAGCTTACCCACTGCTAGGTTCTACGATCTTCAGTGGTTAAAAAAATGCAGTCGTTAGGTTTTTCGACCTTCGGTTGCTAATATTCTCTAAAATGGGTTTTTCCAATTTTAGTCATTGTTCTTTGTTTAGCTTACCCACTGCTAGGTTCTACGACCTTCAGGGGCTATAAAGTGGCAGTCGTTAGGTTTTTCGACCTTCGATTGCTAATAATCTCTAAAATGGGTTTTTCAAATTTTAGTGATTGTTCCTGGTTTAGCTTACCCACTGCTAGGTTCTACAATCTTCAGTGGTTAAAAAATGCAGGCGTTAGGTTTTTCGACCTTCGGTCGCTAATATTCTCTAAAATTGGTTTTTCCGATTTTAGTTACTGTTTCTGGTTTGGCTTACCCACTGCTAGGTTCTACGACCTTCAGTGGCTAAAAACTTGCAGTCGTTAGGTTTTTCGACCTTCGGTTGCTAATACTATCTAAAATTTGTTTTTCCCATTTTAGTTATTGTTTCCGGTTTGGCTAACCCACTGCTAGGTTCTACGACCTTCAGTGGCTAAAAAGTTGCAGTCGTGAGGTTTTTCGACCTTCGATTGCTAATAATCTCTAAAATGGGCTTTTCAAATTTTAGTGATTGTTCCTGGTTTAGCTGACCCACTGCTAGTTTCGACGACCGTCAGTGGTTTAAAAAGTGCAGCTAATAGTTGAATCTTATTTTATTTGTTTTTTGCTTTTGTTTATTTTGAGATTCAAATTAAGCTGTTGAGATTAGCTTTGACAGTGCTCTTTTTTCTTTCGGTTCATCATTGTTTTCTCTGAAAAAATCTCATCTTTCGTTTGTTTCAGTGAAACCTTGATTTTATTTATTGTAGATTGAACATGCCTTTGGTTAATTTGCTTGAAAACATGGATCTCGAAAATTCTCAGAAGGAAATTCTAAAACAGGTGATTGTTAAATCCTGTCTGACAACTGCGTCCTTTAAACTGCTCACAGATGAGCAACTTTGTGCAATCGGGTTCCCTCTGCCGGCTATTGTTGAGATGAAGGCTTTATTAGAGAGAGGAAGTGAGGCCCTAACGCCTATAAGCTTGAACACTCCAAATACGGCAGCCAGTTCCTCTAGTACTCCATCGGCTCATTTCACACCTGTTCGTGGCAAAAATGCTGATGCTGATGAGCTAAATGTGGAGAAGCTGAAAGAGCTCGCTGGCCACATAGACGTCAAGGTTGCGAACGGCTTGAAAGTGCTAACACGGCTGGTTGTAGATGAGAAGATAAAGGTTTCTGCTGTTTTTTAAAACATTTATTTCTGATCGATTGAAGTTTTCAAATTGTATTTTTTTTGTATTAAGAGAGTTCCGGGAACGGAGATGGACAAACTGAAACCATCCACCTCAATGAAAATTAAGTATGCGAAGCTTGCATTAGAGGTTTTTCCAGAGCTTGCGTCTGTGGACGAAAACTGTCCTTTTGTAAGTTTTATTATCACTTTTTTTTTGTTCCTCTCGTACTTTGTTTTCATTGCTGAGATGTTTAGGCTGTCTTGTATAAGCCGTACTTCAGAGAAAAGCTACCTGGAGGAGCAGTGCGAAAGCACACACCTACGGGAACAATAGAGGAGCACCTCAAAAGTCGCCGAACAGAGGCCAGAATGAGGGAAGATGCTCGCCTCTCAAGAGCTGGTCTGTTAAGAAAAAGTTTTTCTCAGTCTAAATTTTGAAACAAAATATAGAAGTCGAACTTGTTCTAGATTTTTTTCCTCACTTTCATCGTTTTTTGTAGGATTAGTTGTTCCTGCTAAGCGGACAAGAAAAAAGCGGTCACTCGATGAAGTCGAGACGCTTGCTGATTTGTCGGATCTGATGACAAAATTTGGTGAAACAGATCAGAGTGCGCAAGTAGTTCGGAGGCACACCTTTGAGGAGAGGCAAAAGCTTCTTTCTGGAAAAGCATTAGTGGACTACGCCGACTATTTGTACACAACTGGACTCAATGTGCGAGATTTTGAAGAGGTTTTTTTTTATTTTCTTTTTCGGTTCTCACAGGGTATTTGTCTTAATGAATTGTTTTCCAGCTGGACGCTGAATTCAGGCTCTGGGTTCCAAGGGCACTCAATGACAGTTTTTCGAAGCTGTTTCTCCTGTATGTGAAAAAAGTCTTGACATTGGCACAAAGTCCACCCAATGAAAGCCGCGATAAGATCTCGGATCTTCGTTTGAAGCAATGTAAGAATATTCTGCTGTCAAAAAATTGTTCTCAATGTTAGCCTAATTATACTCAACTTGTGCAATTTTTAGTGCCAGACAGTGAGCTAGCGTTAACGTTGCTTCCTTTGTTGGCTCCTGTGAAGCTCCCAACTGGCGTTAAGAGCCGCCCAACTGTCGTGGAAGCAATTATTAAATGCCGAGACAACTTTATCGTCGACATATCAGTAATAACTTTTTCCTAATTTTTTCAAAGTATGTTGAAACTTTGATTCTGTTTGTTAAGGAAGTGTCAAACATCGAGCAGGAGTCCAAAAAGCGTTGCCCTGGGGCAATATTGAAAACTTCAACTCAGGTTGACTTCATTTTTCTATGTTTCCCAAACGTAACTCAAAAATAATTCAATTTTTTTCTGCAATTGAGCTCGGTGATGTTTGGTTTCGATTTCTTGCAGGTGTTTGTGGTGTCACCTGTGGGCACCATTGAGGCCGGGGACCTGTTCAACGCGGTGGATATCGGTTTAAGAATGTTTTACGTTCTCAACGGAAAATATCCAGACGAGACTTTCATTTTGTGGTCCTTTCTGCAAATAATTGTGTTCAAGATTCCTTCTGGAAAGGTGCCGACACAAGTAGATTCGCTAGCTAGATCCTTGAATAATGATCCACAGGAGCTGCAATCAAAGTCAGACTTTGAATGAACGTCATTATTGCTGCTTATGTTTCTAGTCCGCTTTCTTTCCTGGTTTTACTTAACTTTTGTTTTGTCTTTTGGTTATGTTCCAATGTAAACTGAACTAATATGTTAATATTGCGAACTGTTGTTTCTTTTTGATTCATCGATTTTTGTTTCTGGTTTCTGTAAAGCGTGAGAACATAATTTTTACGTACAACAATACATTTGCCGTCAGTCGTTTTTTTATGCTTTACGAGAACTTATGCTCTCTGTCTGTTTGTCAGTTTTTCCAGTAATTTTCTTCACTTTCTTCTTCCTTTCTTCGTTTTTTAGATGCTTTTGCTTTCTATCGAACAGTGAGTCACTTTGTTGCTTCCAACAATGGAAAGAGACATTGAAATTGAATCAAAAGTGCAAGACTATTACGAGGTGGCAAGTGCGGACTGGCTTCTTCTAGAAGAATTGATCGACAGGGGCGGTAGACTTGTTCACCGTGCAATAAGAAGTGATCAGCGAATAGCATTGGCTCGAAACTCATTGGTGTTGAAATATATGCGCAATCTGTACGAAACTTCTAGTCTGTTGGTTATTTACGAACCGGAAAGTGCTTATCAGGAGGATTACAATCGTGGTTATCTTGGAATTAAGGTAATAGCCAAAGTTAAATTTGCTGCTAATAAACTTATTTTAGGCCTCTCAGGTATAGTAACAGAATGCCCTAGCGATACCGATAGCTCTCCCGAGCTAAATTTCTCAGTGTTTTACCGTAATTCTGAATCTTATTCACTTCAAGGCCCCCTTTCTTTTGTTAATCCCTCATGTCGCCCTAATTGCAGGTATGAAACGCTCAGAGGTAAAGATGGTGTTGTTTTAATAAGAACTTTAAGAGATGTTAATGAAGGCGAAGAGATCACAGTTTCGTATGGAAAAAACTATTTTGGTTCTAACAAAGAATTTTGTTTGTGTCCCTTTAAAGAAGATCATCAATCGAAGTCAATAAATGCCTTGCCATGTGCTCCATTAAAAGGTACGCGTTCTGGTAAATCTTTTTCTAAGTGCGTTGTGTTAACAGAACCCACTAATTCTAATAATGTGAGCAGTTCTCTGGTAGACCACAAAGAACCTGCTCAGGATATGATCGACAACACTTTAGGCGTTTTGGAACCCATAGAAAGAGAAATGCCAGGGCAGGTAACGGGTAGCTCTTGTAATGAAGAGAACATAGAACCGTCAAAAAGTAGTGATCTTCTGGGTTCAGAAAGGCTTTCGCGTAGAAACCAGAGAGGGATTGAAAATACTGATGAAAGCAGTTTGCTTTATCGAGCGGAATGTGAGTTTTGCAAAAAGCGGGTCATATTAACTAACCACGATTTCCTTGACCACCTTAGAAGATATCATCGTCTAGAAGCTGAGTTTAAATGTATTGTTTGTTTTCGAATTTTTTCAGGCTTTAACAGTTTTGTTAATCATGTAAAAAAACACGAACTTGAATTGTCAGTTTCAAGAGGTAACGATGTTGATATTTATCTAAATAGTCAATCTTGTAGTACTGCCGTTTCTGCTGATAGTTCTTCTGATAGCGAGTCAGGGGCTTCTGATTCGCGTGATTGTACGCCATATGTAACGGGAATAATATCTTCCTCTTTTTTAGGCACACAGCAAAAGGTCTACAGTTGTTGCCAGGATAAGTATAGAGGAGTTGAAAAAAGTAACGGTGCTTTTTCTTGTAAGTTCAAAGGCTGCGATATGAAAGAACTCACTCTCAGTAATTACACTTCCCACCTCAGTAACTATCATGGTGCTGCGTCTTCCTTTGTTTGTCCTTTCTGTCCTAGAGAATTTTGTTCGTTAAAATATTTGAATAAGCATGCGAGGAAAGATCATAGAAAAACGCAATGCGAAAACGAAGTGCTTGTGGATGATACTAATAGTGACTCAACCGACTACCTTGAAAAAGTTTTAAGCTCTCCTAAAGCTGTTGAAATAAGGGAAGAATCGGACCTAATTGAAAGGATTTCTAGGTTAATCGATGGTTCTGCTGGTCAGAATGTTTTACTTAGTATGTTAGGAGACACATCAGCAACGTGGAGTCAAGCGTTCCGTTATATTGGGGCTACTAAGAACTTCACTGAAGATATAATGAAAACTGTTAATCTCTGTTTAGGACTCATTTCTCGCAAATCATTGCTTCCGCAGTCTGTTAAAGGCTTCTGGAGAATTTACCTTCTGTTCGGCTGAAAATGAGTATCAAGTTCTTAAACTGTTGAAGCAGAAAAGGCAGTTTGTGATGCCTTGCGATTTAGTATTTGGGGTTGAACATGAAATAAGATCAGTTAAGGGTCAATCTGTTTTTAAACAGATTGAGAGAACCGGTCAGTTTGTTTCAATATCAAAAGTTTTACAAAACACAATTTTTTATCACGATGAAATTTTTGCTGTTATGGGGACATATAGTCGTCTTTTGGAAGGTTTAAGCAAAGTTGGAGTTATATTAGATGGCATGCAGACTGTCGGAAAGTTAAGTTTTCCGTATGCCTCGAATAAAAGTACGTATCCTAGTGATGTAGATTTCGTAATACAGCAGAGTGGTTCTGACGACATAACAAACTTGAGTCTACAATTGTATTTTGATGAAATTGAACCTGTAAATCCTATTGGAAGTCGAGCCTCAATTCATAAGATAGGATGTTTTTATTGGTGCCTGAAAAATCTCCCTCCTTGGTACCTCTCGGATATGCGGATGACACATCTTGTAGCGCTGGTTCCGTACCTAGATATTGAAACATACGGCTTTAAGGAGGTATTAACTGCAATCAAAGGCGATTTGGTTGGTTTAGAAAAAGGTATAGAAGTTAAAACAAGAACAGGTAAAACTTTATCTGTTGCTTTGAGACGGTTAAATTTCGTCGCAGACAATTTGGCTTCGTCGCAGACAATTTGGCTTACCATGCTGTTTTTGGTTTCAATAAAAGCTTTTCTGGAGGTTTTTGTTGTGAAAAATGTACGGTGCCGCAGTCATCCTTTAAATCAGTTTTTGAAGAACGTTTACAGGATCTTAGAAGTTCTCAGTCTTGTAGAGAAGACGCAGTGAACAAACGGAATGGTATCAAGCACCTTTGCGTTCTAGAAACTTTCTATTTTGATCCTTACGAGAACTTCACTGCTGATCTACATCACGACATTTTCCAGGGAAGTCTCATGAATATACTACGCATAGTTCTTAACGAATTAACACCTGACTATTTGAGCCTTGATAGTCTTAATTTAAGAATAAATAATTTTGCTTATGGTCGTGACATTGATGGTAAACCGTCAGAAATTGATTTTGAGAGGATCAAAGATAAGTCGCAAGGCCACTTCAAACAGAAGTACGATCAAATGTTTACACTCTACCGTTTTCTACCACTAATGATATATGACGCTGTTCCCTTTAACGAAATTTGGAAATTTTTGCTTGATTTCTTTGACCTTATTTCTTTTTTGCTTAGCCCGACGTTTGTGGAGTCCGACTATCAACTGTTGGGGGTTTTAATTCGTAAGTTATTACGACTGATTTTGTTTGCTGATTTCAAAGTCATCTGTGTTTTTTTCTGTTGTTTCAGATGAACACCTGGAGACCTTGGTTCAACTTTTCCCCTCAGAATCGGTAACATTTAAGCAACATAAGTTGATTCATTACCCGAGAGGGCTGAAATCATCGGGACCTTTTCTCTATCAAAGTGTCTTAAGGTATGAACGCAAACACCAATTTTTTAAACGGTTGACACATAACATTTGCAATTTCAAAAATATCTGTAAAAGTCTGGCGATACGTCATCAGGTAAACGAGTATTTTAATTGGAAAGACGATATCCCCATCAAACAAAATATTTTTCCTTGTTGCAAGCAAGGATTTGTGTCTGATTCTTTAATCTCTACAAATGAAAAATATCGTAGTTGTTTTTCTGAATCTGAGTGTTTACAGTCGAGCAATGCGGTTATAATGGGAACTAGATATGGTTTGAATGATGTTCTGATTTTAGATGTTGACCATGATAATTCATATCCAAAGTTTGTGCTCATTCAAAAAGTCTTGATTTGCGAGCCCCGAGTTTTTTTTTTCTTGCTTCGAGTTAAAAACAGTTAAATACCAAGAGAAATCGCGTTCTTATTGTGTTTCAATAAATTATCAGGCAGGACTTGTTCTGGTTGCGTTTGATGATCTGTTTGATTTTCATCCCTTGTCATTGCATAAATGCGCGGTTGTTGATTGTTTTTACGAACACGTTGTGCTGAGACACACTCTAAAGTACAATAACTATGCATCCAATTTTAAATTTCTTTAATTTTCCTTGAATGTTTTTGCGTTCTTTTGTTTTTTGTATTAAACTGCTTATGACAGTTATTTTTCTGTCGAATAAATTGTTTTTTGGTCCTTTTAGCAATTTATTTGGATCTGTTGGTAATTTTTTTTGCTCTTGTAACAATTATTTGAGTTCTCTG
>NC_134468.1:65018755-65021255 GCF_964194025.1 Convolutriloba macropyga
AATTGAAGGAATTTCAACTCTAGTGCGGCTTCGGTCTATATCTATACATCTTCAGTTTGCACTCTAAGCAGAAATTTACAAAAGAAGATCCTGTACTTAGCGCCAAACCAATATCATCACTGGGAAAGCCTGATTGCAAGTCTAGGTATCAGCACTGATTCAGAGCTATGACAATGACACCTTCAAACTTGTCAGTCTTGTGCAAATATTGGTAAAGATATGGCAAGTCTAAATATGAGTCTTGGCAGTCAGGAAAGAACCGAAAAAAGTCAAAAAACCGAAAAAATGTGAAAAATAGCAGAAGACAATTGAATATTTTATTAATTATATCTTATCGATGTTGAATAGAGCGGCACAAATAAGTCTGAAAATACGGTTTTGCAGACTAAATACTGTTTAATGAACTACTGTTTGCTTCTCACTTCTTGAAAAAATTAATCTTTAATAAGAGATATAAGAATAGGATATGATTTTAGCCGGATTCATGTACAATTTGTCAGGATCAGACATTTTTTGGGGCAAGTGACCAAATGGGTTAACAAAAACTCATTATATTTGCCTCCAAGTGAATAGGGAGATCATTTTTATTCCTTACCAAACTGTCCTGCCACGTTTCGTTTGGGAATGGTTGCTGTTGAAGACTGGTCTCGAAATCAAGGTGAAATCGTACTAGGCTCATTTTATATATTTGACCACATAAATTGACCATTTAATCCTTGGGGTATATATGTTTGTATTAATGAAGGCTTCGTTTTTGAGTTTTTATGGAATTGCTGTTTCTGGGCTTGTTCGGTAAAATTGGACAGCAAGTAAGGATTTTTATGATTTTTGCGATTCCATGGCATTATTGTATTAAGAAATCAAGAACGGCAGAGTGAATTTATATGCGATTCCTGTTCGTAATTGAGGAATATTCAAATCTAGTAGGGTTTCATTCTGATTCTGTTTATCTTCAGTTTGTGCACTGAGCAAAAAAATACAAAAAACGTCCTCAACTTAACGTCAAATCAATATCAGTACTGGGCAAGCCTAATAGCAAGTCTAGGTATCAGTACAGATTCAGAGCTTTGGCAATGTCAGTCTTGTGCAAATATGGGTCAAGACCTGGCAAGTCTAAATTTAAGTCTTGGCAGTGAGAAGACAGCCAAAAAAAGTCAAAAACAGCCGAAAGAGACGTAAAAAAAGCCAAAGTAGATGAAAAAGACGTGAAAACAATCCGAGAAAAAATAAATTTTTATTAATTATGTTTAACGATGTTGAATAGAGCAGCACAAATAAGTCTGCACTGTTTATTGAACTACTGTTTGCTTCGCCTTTCTTAAAATAATAATCTTTGCTGTTAAGAGATGTAAAATTAGGATATATGACTTTAGCCGGATTCGTTTACAAGTTGTGAGGATCAGACATTTTTTGGGGTAAGTGACATGCGTAACAATCACTCATCATATTCGCCCCCAAAAAGATAAGTAGATCAGGGATTTTTATCCCTGAGCAAATTGTCATGCCTTGTTTAGGTTGGGAATGGTTGCTATTGAACACTGGGTCTGATAATCAGGGTGAAATAAAGGTAACAACACCCAATCAATCCAGACAACAATATATGCTTAACTTTGACTTAATTAATTTCTTTTATTCTTACTGAAGTGTTATCAATTCTGTATTTAATATAGCTGATCAATAACTCTTTGCGGTGATAGTTCGATTTTGATGAAGTACTCACGTGTTACAAGCCAATGGACGGACCAATTGCGGCGGAATTTTGAGGTGGTTGTGATCATTCCTCTCTGGGGGTCTTGAACTTGGCACTTGTTCGCATACCATGGCCGAAATTCGCAACCAGTTGTCAGGTTGTGAATCACTGGGCGTCCTATGCTGTCGTACTCCAGGACAGGTGTTGCGGGAAATAAGCAACCTTTATATCGCAGTGGAGGTGGTAAAAAGTTGGTTATGAATAGCCAGCTAGCATTGAACTACTAAATGTGTTGACCTCGTTAACAGCTAGCAGTAAGCCAACTTCGGGAGATGGCTGTATCTCGTTTCAAAAATTGAAACCAGATACAGCCATCAAGTATAACAATATTTCGAGTTGAAATCAGTTCTCAATTACTACAAGTCATTATGCTTTTGGTCAATTTAACATCTACGAGACGGTTTATACTTTTCATACAATTCCCAGGATGAAGTCCGCGACCCAAGACAGGTATTGGCCAGACCGACCATACCCAAAACAGGTATTGGCCAGACCGACCATACCCAAAACAGGCATTGGCCAGACTGACAATACCCAAAGATAGGTATTGGCCAGACCGAGCAGACTTTGGCCACCATTGGCCAGACTGAACAGACTTTGGACACCATTAGCCAGACTGACCAGACATTGTCCAGACCATTGGGCAGACCGAACAGACCTTAGGCCAGACCGTTGTCCAGACCATCGGCCAGACCGTTGTCCAGACCAATGGCCAGACCGAACAGACCCTAGGTCAGACCATTGTCCAGA
>NC_134468.1:65048755-65088707 GCF_964194025.1 Convolutriloba macropyga
TAATAAAACAAAACTTGAAGTAGGAGCAGGTGGGATTAATATTTAACGATAGTAACGGTTGTTTTGCGGCGGGGCTCATTTGAGTTCTAACAAATCATTTCTGCGGTTATCTAAATTTTATCCATCTCTTTTGTTTCCCTCCAAAATTTATTTTACATCCTAAAGACAATTTTATTATAATAATGCGAGTCGCTGCTGCGGTTTCAAAATTAAAGGAGAAAAGAATAATAAAAACATGCGCTACAGCGCAGAACTCTGCGCGGTGCGCAGATTTCTGCGTTTTACAAAATTTCAAAAAAATGGGTTTTAAAAATGTTTTTTTTTCATGCGGATATCACTATATTCAGGATTTCTGTACATCGCGCAGAAATCTGCGCGGCATTAAAAATTCATCTCATATTTGAGTCATATGAATCTTGCGTGGATTTTTTTTACGTATCTGTACGTTAGGTGCAGACATCCAATGTAGACACACCCACTCTCACACACATAACACACACACACACACATATATATATATATACATATATATATATATATATATATATATATATATATATATATATATAGATATATATATATATATATATATCGCGCAGATACATACATACATACATACATACATACATACATACATACTTACATACATACATACATACATACATACAAAAGCATGCATACAAACATACATACATACATTCATACATACACATATACATACATATCTACATACATAAATACATACATACACACATACATACATACATACATACATACATACATACATACATACATACATACATACATACATACATACATACATACATACATACATACATACATACATACATACATACATACATACATACATGCGTATATACATACATAAATGCATACATACATACATGCATAAATATATATATATATATATGTATATATATATATATATATATATATATATATATATATATTTTATATATATATATATATATATATATATATATATATATTTACATACATAGATAGATATTTAAACGTCATGCGAACGTCAGAAGCAAACTTGCTCAGTCAAATGAGACGGAACTTATTAGGCTTAATAATCTGGAAAAAATATTTCATGCTTGTTGTTGTTTGTAGTTCTACTTTTGTGTTCTTTACTGTTTTTATTGGTTGAATATTTTTATTGAACTGATGCAAACATTTTTTAATGCTGAAATCCAGCCAAACTGGTTCCGTAACTCAATTAAAAATTCATCTACTGTAAATTTCAGGCCTTTTTTGTTTTCATGTTACGACTTACTTGATGTGGTTATAAAGCAATTTAATAACATCTGTCTTCGAAAGAGGGCGCCCCCACAACATTTAGAGAATTAATTTAGCTTAAGTTGTTTACTGTCTTCTCATGTTGCTGAGGATAAATACTTGTCTTTCTAATTCGGCTCCACTTAGTCTTTTAGTCTTTTGTTGTGTTTGTTGCTTCAGACTGAGAGTCTTTTTCTGCGGTTTGATGTGCAATTATATCGACCTGGCTGCGTGCACTGTTTCCTTTGAGACTTTATACTGCTGCCAAAACAAATTCAGTATTGTCATTTGTTGATTGGCTGGTTTTGTAAGGTCATTTGCATCTTGTTTTTTCTTTTTTTACAAATTTATTGCAATCGTTTCTTTTGATCGTAGAGAAAAAAGATTGGTTTATTTTGAAACAGAATTGTGAAAAATTGGGCAGGTACTCGGACACAAACACAAAAAATGATCATTTTTGGCCAATGAGAGGTTTACTCTAAGCAGTTTTTAAATTTTATTGTATCTTTAATTTTTTTCAGTAAATTAGAACAAAAATTTCTGTTGTTGGTTCAGTTCTCGTTTTCTCATTTTGTTGTACTCAGTTCTGCAAATCAGTTCCTCCGTTGAATTCTTTACCCTTTTCACTTCTTAAAATTTTTACAATCTCTTGTAATATTGTTATTCTGTTGTCGATTCTCACAATTTCGTTCACTTTCCGTTGAATTGAAGTATCTAATATTTTTCAATTTCTCTTCGTTATTTAGACATCTCTCAGTTGGGAACACTGATTGCAAGATTTCTTTTCCGCCGGCCTCACTTTTGTTCTATCTTAAATTTCAGTTTCAATTCTTCCTTTATTTTGGTAGCTAAAAGAAGTCGATCAAGTAACATTTCTGACGATATATACATTTAGCGGCAAAAATCGATTTCATATATTTGCTTCTGCTTTACCTTCTCTGTTAATTTCACAAGATGGAGTATTTTCTGGACATGGGCTGCAAGTACTTATAGCTCTGTCTACTTCGCTGCACACTGCGTGGATTCTTCACTTCGGAGCCTAAACATTTTGTTGTCATGGATCTTGTAGACCAGAGCACAAACAAAGAGATTCGATTTACTCTTTTCAACAATGGCCACAAAACTTATGATGAACTCCTAAACTTTCTGCAGTCTGATAAAACTACCTTCTTTCTAGAACACGACAAAGATCTATTGTTTTCAGTTTCCGATCTAAAAGAAACACCTATTGAATTATTTTTCTAAAATTAAAATTTTGGAGACAGTTGTTTTAAAATATTTCTGTGATTTTTTGTAGATGCGATTTTGAGTTTTCTGCAAGATGTTTTTCCTATTTCAGATTTTGCTGGTTCTATTCCTGGAAGGATCCTCGTTTACATTACTTCTGTTGAATTCACATATCTAGAACTTGGTAAGTGTCATTTTGCCAATTACTGCTCTTTTTGTCTAGTCGCTTTTTAAAAGAAAAATTTTCGGTTTTCATTTTTACTACTTATTGCAAAAATCAATGGCATTTACACTTGAACTGGCGTCAAACTCTTCGCTCAATATTTATCCCGAGAACACTCTCGCTTCTTTTCGTACTGTTTTGCCTGAGTGCATAGAATTGTTTGGTCATTGGGAGGTGTCCCTTCTTGAAATTTCGTATCCTAGAAATATTTTTAATATAGTTGAGGGGACTTTTGATCTTCGCTGGTCAAATAGCACTAGACTCTACAAAGGCTGTAAAATGCGCAAAGGCATGTATCATACAATTGAGGAAATACGTATTGAAATGAACAATGCTATCGATCGAAAAAGAGAGCGATCCGATAAATTGATTCAATATCTCGATTTCCAATACGATTCTAGTCATGTACTCAAAATTTGTTCCTCGACAAAAGCGTCAGAGGTTCATTTTATTAGCGTTTCTAAGGACCTTCAATATATACTTGGGTTAGAGCGAAAAAAACTTATAGGTCCAATTTTAACCTATGTGCCAACGTACGCAGCCGATATTAATCGGTTTCATCACTTGTTTATATACTGTGACTTTATCGATCCTCAGTTTGTTGGCGAAAACAAAGCCCCTTTGCTACGATCCTGTCCGGTATTTGATGTTTCCCAAAAGATACCCGGGGAAGCTGTAAAACCGGGAGGGTTTTTTGGTTACGGTTCTTCAATTATTCGAAGCTTTCACCAGGCTCAATTCAAGAAAGTAGCAAAACAGTCTATTGGCAATGTGCTAATAGAAATAAGATCAGAATCGGGAGAACTGCTACCCTTTGTTGGGGATGGCAGAACTCAGCTTACTCTACAATTTCGACAAATAACTATCTAATACGTTTAGGAAATCAATGGCTTCTCAATGGATGAAAAAGAGAAAACTGATAACTGGAGTTACCGGCAAAGACCTGTCACTGAAGATTACAGCGGAGGAAGATACTCGAATGAATCCTACGGCAAAGCATTTTGACTTGAGAGCTCAAAATGGAAGATTTATTCGTTTATCAGTGAAAAAATATGAGTCTGGAGTTTACGCCCACATCAAGTTATTCAAAATTGAGGGCTGTACGAGCGCGAAGTCAGCAACAGATTGTCTCAACTGGGTCCGGGTAAATCAACTGGGATTAACGATGGATGAATTGATTGCTATAACAGGAATCACAGGCAGTGTACCGTCTGAATCCTTATCAAGTGAAGATCTTGAGAAAAGGGAAGAGTTTTAGGAGGTCATATCAGATATGCTAGAGCCTAATCAAAAATGTGAGGAAGTGCGAGCAGATCTGAAACAAATCACCTCGACAGTTGAACTTGGAGATTCGGAGGAAGAAGCTGATGCTGAGCGATCGGAAGTTGTGGCAAAGCAATTTATTGATCTGCCCCAATCTCAGCCAAATGCTGATGAGATGTGGCAATCAAAAATTTGTATCACAAATAAAAATGGGAAGAAAAAGATTCCAAAGAAGTTTTGACCCAGTTCGTTTCTTTGTCCCTAATAGAAAAACTACACCAATGTGGCTGCTCATAGCGCAAATTGTGGGCTCTTTTTACTTATTTCAACGAATTTGTTTGGAGCTATCATTTGTTTGTGTGGCCCCTTTAGTAGTTTATTGGGTTGACAATTTAATTCTCAAAGCTGAACCACATTTTTTTCTGTAACTTTTAGTTTTTTGAAACTCATTTGCCCTAATTTCTAATCTCATATTTCAGTGTTAAGAGAATGGGTGGTGAGGAGTTACGTGTCAATATTTGTTCCGATTCAGAGAGTGATCCGATGCTCTCACCGGTAGCATCAAGTGGAGAAGAGGAGAATAATCAACCACAACCGGGCAACTTATCAACTGCTGCTTCCATTTCTCAAAACACTGCAAGTCTTAATAATGACCATCCACTGGATTCTCTTTGCGAGCAGGGTGCTTCGGGTTTCTGTAAACGATTGGATCAAAGGTTTTCCAAGCATCTGCAGCTGATGCAGAAAGGAGTTGTTTCTGTTTATAGTGGGGGTTCCGTTGGGCAGAATATGGAGTTCGATGATGCCTGCCTCGCACTTCACGTCCTGGAAAATATGTTGGTACCAGAATTGAAAGAGCTGAAAGTATACGATGTGATACAGGATCCTGGAGTGCTGCTGGTACTCCTGAGGCGGTTCTCTGGCATTCTCAAAGAAAATGCAGAAATGTGCGAGCAAAACTATTTACCCAATAAGGCTTCCAAGAGAAAACGTTACTCCAAGAAATTGCTAGCAACTGATTTAACTTTCCGCGAGCTCTTGAACATCGTGGACCCAGAATATTAAACTTCTGGATTATATGTCATACTTTGTGTTTTATACAGTTATTTACATTTTGAAAGCGTTGCTTTTGTATTTTTAATTTCTAGAATCGTTCCGTTTTTGTTTGCAAGTCTGAGGCTGTCCCCGATTAAATTAGTTTCATACGGAAAAAGTTACAGAAATTTTTTGATTTTCAGTGCCTTATTATGACAGAAAATCAGGATATAGCAGCCAGACTTTCTGTTTTGAGCAATGAATTACTGGAGGCCGATACTTTATTGTTTGGTTCAGTTCAAAAACAACCTGATTTTCCGCTTGCTCTGCAGAGGTTGTTGCATATTAGAAATTGTTTCCAAGATGTAATCTGCAGTGGTCAACTAACGAATAATATATCCCGTTTCCAGTATTTCAACTTGATGTTTCGTTTGGAAGCAGTGTACAGATCACTTAGCTATTGCTACAACATGCTTGGAATGCCCAAAGATGCGAATCCGTGTCGAGCTTCAGCCATCTTCTTCAAAGGAAAGTTTGCAAGCTATGTTGCTCCAGGTACTGTTTTTGGCAACCTCCAGGACAAAAATGAGCAACCCAAGTTTCTCAAGCCCTCAACAAAACAGAACTGAGACTCTGGCTGATCCTTCGATCTCTTACTGAAAACATGTCATCATCAATAACTCTAAAAGACAAAGTTGACAAGAAAACTTTGGTTCTCTTCTTTTTTCTACTTTCTGTGTTTGTTGTGATTCTGAGTACTTTCTGTTTGTGTGTTTTATAGGTTTTGTTTGTGTACTTTTTATGTTTTTGTAATTAAAATTGTCTGAAGCAGATATCTTAAGCACATAGTAAATCGACGTGCCGTTAGTTGATCCATGCTGAGTTCTAGTTTGGTTCCAGAAAACAATGTCGAATAAAGCTGGTGTCGATGCAACTCAGGATGAAGCTGAGAGCATTTCTCAAGAGAGTGAACCGCGAGACCATGTATCTTCACAGAACGTACAAACAACTGATGAACGCAACCAGAGACCGTCTGGGTTCGATCCGAGCCAACATTACACTATCATTAGTCGGCCTCAGAGAAGAAGCAGCCTTCAAGCCGTTAGCAGGGATTCCGAAGTACTATTTGTTGATATTGAGCGTAACATCCCTCATCTGAGAGAAATTTTTGAAAACCTAATCAGTACACTCGTGGCCGATGTGCTGAGCGAAATGAATGGAGTCTCCCATCGTGTAAGAATTGTTTTGAATGCACCCAGCTTGAACTACCCCATTCATATACCCTTTCAAGATGCGAGTACTATTAATGTTGATCTTATTTTAAATGAACTTGATAGAGTTCTCAATTCGCATGAAAGTTTTGATATAAGCAGTGATATCAAATTAAACTTGCTTTGTATATCCCTCCCGTCGATGGGTGGCAAAAAAATCGGTGGAATTGAAAACAGGTCTGTGCCCGATTTGTACACATTCTTGTCAGCAAAAAGATCTGTCATTACAATCAAATTGCAAAATAATGATTGTCTGATAAGAGCTCTTGCCGTGGGTCTAGCTATCAGCAACGCATCAGCAGAAGATAAAAAGCAAAAACGTTGGACCGAGTCTATTCAGACAGCGGAAGTTAAGCAGCTTCTATTTCGATTGAAACAATTCAAAGAGCTCAAGATATTTCAAAACACTGGAGACAAACTCACTCTCGAGGATCTCAGCAGCATTGCGGCCACGCCGGTTTTTAATAATGTCAACATTACGATCTACGACAGAAATTTTATGGGTGTCTATTTGAAGAGCTTCAATGACCATAAGGAGCTCCATGTTGATCTGCTTTACGACAGGGAGTCCGGTCACGTTGACGTAATTAAGTCAATGAAGGGCTTATTTAGCTGTCGTTTTTACTGCTATGCGTGTCACAAAGGTTACTCTTGCGTAAAGCATCAATGTCCAGCGAGTGGTTGTGGCTTATGCCGACAGATGGTTGCTTAAATCGCACTGGATATATCACTACTGCACCCGAGTTTGGCAAACGTCAAGAGTTCAAGTGTGCTGTCTGTGGTCTATCATTAAGGAGTCAGTTTTGTCTAGACAGCCACATCGAGAAGCAGATATGCCTGTATTACTTAAATGCCCGTTGTGCAACTCAACGATACCCAAACATTCGTCGACTAACCATGTTTGTTCTCAGAAGTTCTGTCTTGTTTGTTATCAACAGTATCCAAAGATTGGGTCAAAAGAGCACGAGTGTTATGTGCAAAAACCCAGAAAGCGCAAATCTACATTTTGTACAAAAGAAGTCGAAGACAATGAGCCACAAAGAAAGTTGGAGAGATTTCAGGAAATTGAGTTTGGTGAAGAAGATGGCTTCCACGAGGTTGATGTTGAACAAAGGGATTCACCGGCCGTTGATAATGAAAATATTTGGGCATTTGATATTGAAACAGATCAGAGCTGCTTGAATGATAACGAGCACAAACCTTTTCTCCTGGTTGCGAGAAATCTTAGTGGCTCGCTGGAGGAAATCTACGACGGGTACGATTGTATTGACCGTTTCTGCTCAGAAGTCTTTCTGAAGAACAGTCAACGGGTGAGAAAATATGAATGGTTTATTGCTCATTTCGGAAGTGGCTTTGATTTCCTTCCAGTCTTGCAATGGCTTTATACTAAACAAAAGTACGTGCCCAAAATTGTTTTGAGAGGAAACAAAATAATTTCGCTCAAAGTGGGCAACAAACGGTTTATTGACTCATATGTCTTTATTCCTGTTCCCTTACGGAAGTTTCCGGAGACATTTGGAATAGCAGAACTCAGACAAGGATATTTTCCTCACTATTTGACATCATCACAATCTTTGAACAACGACATGACGCTGCACGATCGGAAGAAGTGTGAAAGGGGAGATCTATGTTTGTGGACATTTATTAGGACTGATGACTGTAGCCATTGTGTGGGAGATGAATCAAGAACCCTAGAGGCAGGCAATTTTCCTCCTATTTGTGTGTTTGGTGCCAAAATGTTCTCTAACAAAAAAGAGTACGAAAAGTTCAAACTGTGGCATGACGGTCAAAAGGAGAAGTACCGAGAAGAAGATCTTCGATACAATTTTAGAGAGGAGTTGTTACAGTATTGTCGCTCTGATGTTGAACTCCTCAGGATGGGTGTATGCAAGTTTCGTCAATTGATAGCAGAGTCATGTTTTGGTGTTGATGTCTTCAAAACCGCATGTACTGCTGCTTCCGCTTGCAATTACATTTATCGACTTTTTTTATGCCTTCCAACTCGATTGCAATTTTGCCTACGAACGGCTATAGAGCTTTGGATAGAACCTCTTTTTCAGCTAACCAGTGGCTCGAATGGAGAGAAAGGCAAGAAAGAAGTTTTCTCTCTGACACGCCTAATGCATCCCTCAGGATGTACCGCTCAAATGTATTTTCACAGTCGCCGTCAAATATCAGTACCTGTAAACAATCAGGTGAACAAAGAGTTGGGCAGTTCAAAGTTGACGGAATTCTTTTAAAAAACATCTCAAATATTTGGGATTGCAAAGAAACCTACGAGGCAACAGTTTTTGAGTTTTTCGGTTGCTATTACCACGGCTGTCCAAAATGCTTTAAAAATCGCAAAGAACTTAATAAAAAGGCCGGAGTTAGTATGGAGACTCTTTATCAAGACAGTTTTGTGAACCGTTTAGCTTGGTTCTCAACACAGAAGGAGTTAGGAACACAATTTCTTACTAAAGATGGAATTCAGTTTTCAATTGTCGACGTTCAGCATATTTGGGGTTGCGATTTTGATAAATTAATACAACGAGAGAATGTAACAACTTGCAGCTTTGACCGCCCTATACTTCCAGCAGAAGAGAAATTACCAACAGTTTTGAAGAAGAGCAACATCTTTGCACCCCTTAAGGCAAGAGATGCTTTTGTTGGAGGACGAACTGAAAATTTTTACTCTTACTGGCACAAAGGTGAGAGTAAATTCAATTTGAAATATGTTGATGTTTGCTCTTTGTACCCATATGTTAACGCTCATTCCTTCTATCCTGTTGGTCATCCTGATCAAGTTTTGGTCGCACCCATCTTCAACGATGATCCAGAGCATTATCTGTGCTCCAAAAATAGAAAATTAAAAGCGCTAGACAATTCTGTTTACAGTGAAAGTTTTACTTATGTTGAAAACTGTGTTTTGACAGAAACGTTCTTTGGCTTAATAAAGTGTGTGGTTCTTGCTCCTCGTGATCTGCTGATTCCCGTTCTGCCTTTCAAACATAACAAAAAATTGTTCTTCCCTCTCTGTAAGGAGTGCGTGGTAACTAAAAACATGGCACAACAACCTGTTGAAGAGAGCAATTTCCAATTTTGTTCACATACAGCACCTTCGGAAAGATCATTTTTTGGGACATTTGTTTCGACGGAATTGAAGCTTGCTGTAGAGAAAGGATATCGGATACTTGATGTTGCTGAAGTTTGGAATTGGGAATACTCAAAGAGATCACAGAACTTGTTCAGAGATTATATAAAGACCTTTTTGAAACTAAAAACCGAAGCTAGTGGTTGGGGAAATATTTGTGACTGTGTACATAGCAACACAGACGAGCCATGTCAACACAGAGAAAAATTCTTGAGAGACTTTGAGCAAAAAGAAGGAATAGCTCTGAACGCTTCGAACATGTCTTACAATGAAGGAATTCGTTTCATATCCAAAATCCTATTGAATTCGTTCTGGGGTTACCTGGGGATGAGGGAAAATCTCCCCAAAACAAGGTATATCAATAGTTACGCAGATGTTGTGAAAATGTTCACTTCAGATACGAATCGTGTTGTTGACGCATCTTTGGTTGGCGATGATCTGATGTTCATACAATATCAATTAATCGACGAAGAGGTAGAATCTAACAGAAAATCGAATGTGGTTCTAGCTGCTTTCACAACGGCGCATGCAAGATGTTTTCTATATAAAAACATGGTGAAGGTGAAAGATCCTAGAAATGTTCTATATTGTGATACCGACAGCATTATGTATTTACAAGATGGGTGCTCGAATACTGAACCTGATATTGAATTGGGGAGTTTCATGGGCGATATGACCGATGAAATTCCCTCTAACGTTGTTATTACTGACTTCTTCAGCGGTGGGCCAAAATTCTATTGTTTGAGTGGATTCTATTCAGACACATCTAATGATTACAATGTTTTCAAAATGAAAGGCATCACAATGAACAGAGCGTGTGAAAAAATATTTGATAAAGATGGATTCAAGAAATTGGTACTCCAAGAAGTTCATGAATTGAGGTCTCCCTTCAGCTCGATGAAAAGATGTGTTCGCAGTGGAAGAATTCACAACAGTTTTTGTCAAAAAGTAACAAAAACAACTAGCAATAAACGCGTTTTTTCCTCTGAAACTGGTAGTTCTGTTCCTTATGGATATTGTTGTTCTTAATTTGGATTTTTTTTATAAAAAGAAACAGTTTGTTAACTTTCCAAATCAAAAATCCCACTTCTATATATTTGATGATAATTGATAGTTTTTTTCAGAAAAAGGCAATGGAATTTCGAAAGAGTTGTTCTAGATCCTTTGCTCACTTTGTTTTCTACCCATCTCAAAAAAGCGAAAAGGATGCTTTAGAACAAACCAAGTGCCTGAAGATAGACCTGGTTAAATTGTTGTCAGACGCAGGCGTCTCATTCGTTCTGGGAGCGCATTATCATCAATGTTTACGACAGTGCGGATTCATTGATGATGCAAGCGAGTGTGTTGCTGCTGAATGTGACGAGCAGAAAAACAAACGCGGCTACGGCAAGTGCATACTAAGCAGCAATCCAGTCGCTGAGTCACACAATTTGTGCAACCATGTGCATTTGCTGCTTCATATCTCTAACAAAGTGAAAAACACCAACGAGAAGGATGATTTTCCCTTTTCGCACATGCCAAGTACAAATTGGGGGTTGGAGACTGTGATCGATATCGTACGCAACTACTTTAATGCGCATCAACCTGGACCCGGATTAGCATTTCCAAAGGGGTTTCGTGTTGAGCAGAGAAATGTGTGGTGTCCGTTCTCACTATTTGCAGCTTTTGTTCACCTGCAAAAGTCGCATGTTGTTATTCAGGGTTCAGTTTTTCAGAAAACTTTTAAAAAAGCGTGGCAGAACCACCCAGAAAATCAACGCTTTTTTCCCAAACGTCCTCCAGTGCTTCGATCAAAAACAGTTTGGCAACTTCATTGTCATTAGGAAACCATTTTTGATGTTTCTGTAACTGTGTTTTTTGTTCTCATCTTAGTTAGTGTATGTTGTATCGTAAACAATGTATAACTTTGGTTAATACCTTTTTATCAATTGCTCGCGCGATTCGACTTTCCTTAACTAATATTCTATGCATCAGCTTAGTATTTTTTCAGATCTGATAACATGGCGTTTATGCCTATAACAAAGAATTTGTTTGTCAGGGTCTGCTCCTATGACGCAATTTTGTCAGCTTGCGGTGAATCTGTAGATGAGTCTAACGGATTTCAAACACGTGTGGAATTTTTCTGGCGAAAACAACTACTTGAAAATTCAGAAAGTTTTATCGCTGCGCAGTCTGACGAAGAAGATGGAGCCGAGAACTGCGATGAAGACTGTGTGCCGAATGAAGCAATCAGTATTATGATTGGAAAAAAGACTTACTTGTTGAAGCCGTTCTTCACACTATCGGGAAAGGAGTTTAGCAGATTAGCTGCGTTTGAGCCAATACTAAACCACGTAGATGTCTGGACCAAACGATTTGGCCGACGGCTTGGAGGAGATGGTTTAATTGATCAGGAAGGACGAACTGCATTTTCCGACGGGAGACCCGGCGAACTATCTTGTAGCTGCTCTCTGCCTGTTAAGCAAGCCCGAAAGTTGTATTCAGTGTATGGCAAGCTCTGCGGAACAAATGAAAGTCACCTTTGAATTTGGAAGTGACGCAGCAGTTACTGGGGATCAATCCAGTATGGCTTTTTTAACCTTGTTAGTTGGAAGTAAAACTGAAAATATAGTTTCCCCGGGGTAAATTTTTTCTAGCAAAAATAGAATTGTTTCTTTTTTTTAGAATTTGTCCGAACGTTTTTCAGTTGCTGTTTTTCAGTTTGTAATGAGTGCTGCCGATTTCTTCTCATTCCCAAATCAGGAGACAATTGCCAATTCAATCAAAGTGATTGATGTTACAGCCTGTGTGCAATTTCTGACGAAGATAAACGTTCCAGTTGCTGCTCGATTTTTTCCTGATTTTATTGAAAAATGGAAAAAACGTAAACCGCTATATCTGACTTTATCAAATCCCGCAGCATTTGGATGCCTGTACCCCACGGGAAAAATGTTAATGAGCGGCTGCAAGACTGTATTCGAGACTTGGGTTCAAGTTGATCGCTTCACCAACAAGTTACGATCGATGGGACTTGCTGCCACCCCAATCAGTTTTGAAATCAAGTGGATCAGTGAAGAAATTGATCTGAAGCAGCTTTTATCTCTTGCAGAAATGCCGTCTATAGCTTATATGGCTCATTACGTAAAATACAAACTGCGATCAGCACGTGTTCATGTTGTTGCAAATCTAGCTATGTCAGTGAAACTAGAGACAAAATCGGCGGAATTTTTGTTTTTCAAGTCTGGAAGAATGAAAATCAAAAGCGACTCTTGGACTGATATTGTTGAAGAATCTTCTAAGATCTTGCAACTTTTAAGGCATACATTTTGGTTTGAAAGAGTAACTTCAGTTTTGTAAAAGAAGTGTTGCAATTGATTTGTTTTGATATCATACAGTCGAAACGATTTCGGTAGAGAAAATTAGAACATTTTGCTCACAAGTTTTTTTGTTTTTCAGTTGTCAATATGATTTGCTCGAAAAGAACTGAGAACAAGGAAAATGTTCGTCCACCCAACACACCCGACAGAGCAGTATTAACGGACCAAGAAGTCAGCAGCCCTCATCAAAACTTTACTGATGCAGTGGAAGCCGGCGACCGACCGCGGTTTTTGTCGCGACCGCACGCGAGCGGGTCTGGCAGCGACGGGCGGGGCGCGAGCGGATCCGGCGGCGACGGGCGGGCATCTGCACAAGCATCAGCATTTAGTCCTCAGGAATCCATATCAGAAGGTTACAGCTTTTCTAGATTCAGACAACCGTTACAAAATATTAGTAATATGGAAAACCATGAAATCGGAGGATCCCAGAATCCTGATCGTGTGGGGCCGCAGAGGCAACTGACAACAGCTCCAACATATCAACGGAGTTTTGGATTTGATCCAAGCTACTCCCGAGCTAGATTGTTATTGGATGAAAACTTTTGGAGTCCTCTGTTAGAGGCTATGTCGGACAGTTTACATGGCAGCGATAACGAGGATGAGCATGAGACCGACGCGCATGATGGTGAAGCTGATTCGAGCGGCGAGGCTGGTGATGAGGAAATTAATGATTCAGTTTTTGAAGACGGCATTAGGCACTATCCATTTAATGCTGGAACTAGTGCTAGACGCGAAAGACTCAACGCTGAGAGTTGAACTCTTTTTTGTAAAACTATGTACCTATTATTAGTATTTGACGTGTTTGTTATTTAATAAACAACTTTTTACACCATGTTAGATCATTTAACAGAAATGAGTAACAGTAAAAAGCAGCGTGTGGAGCTGCCCTTAGGAGAAGTAACGACTGAGAAGAAATTTGAGTTAAAGTCAATACGCAGCGCCGAGCTTCACGGTGATACGTTTAATTGCAGTAAAGTTCCTCATAATCAGATCTTGTTCCTTGCTCAGTACTTTGTTGTAGTTCTGTTAATAATTTTTTGTCTCGTACAATTGGCTTTAAAGAACAGTTCACTCGAAAAGTCAATTTTGACCTGCGCCGAAAACACTACATATTTTACTATTTTGAGTACAACAATTGGATACATCCTTCCGGCGCCTAGGCCCAATTCAGGAAATAATGTGACACAAACTGTGGAGGTGACAAACTTAGACGAGACTGATAACGCTATTGAAAATAGTTCCTCACCCGATTTCAAGTTCAACCCTGAAACCGAAAGCAGATCCCAATCAGTTTGGCGTTTTGTGTGCTGCATAACGCGAAGATCCGATTTGTTGTTCTTGAGTCAAATAGCTTTCGTACTGATAATGTCTGTAGTTTGCGTGCTGCAGTTATCTTTGAGAGAACCCAACTGTGAGGAAAAAACTGCCTATTTCACAATACTTTCAGCACTTTTGACTTTCCTTCTACCTCCGATGCAAAATTAACGGTGCTGTGTTGGATAAAAGTTGACATGAACAAAATTATTCCAACATCAGAGCGAATATTTATGTGTGTATGTGGATCATCTGAGTCGGGTAAAAGTTTTTTAATATACAAGATGTTCCGCGAACCGGTCGCAACAAGTGGTATTTTCCAGCCTCCTTTCTATCAAGTTTTTGTTTTTTACCGGTTTTGGCAGTCAGTTTATGATCAGATGGCTGCTGAGTGCTCCCCACACTTCATTTTTCACTGCATTTAATCACTGATTACAGAGGGTGTCGAACGTTCATCCAATGGTATTGACGATTGGTTGAACAAGTTTGTGGAAAACTTTGAACCAGTTACCGGTCAGAGCACACTACTACTATTTGATGATTCATGTGAAGAAGTTTTAGAGAGCAAGGCGTTTGAGAACCTTGCGACAGCCGGTCGTCACAAAAAACTCCATGTGATTTTCATTAAACACAATCTCTATCAAAAAGGAAAATATTCAGTGTCTATTGACAAGAATACCACGCATATCATACTTACGCAGTCTCCCAGAATTGGCAGGCAACTGAAAATTTCGGGAACTGAAATTGAATGTGCCCCTTCTAATTTCATCCACTGTTGCTACCAGTTATCGATGTCAAAACAACAATATGGTCATTTTCTGGTAGATTTAACAACGCAGTGTCCTGACGAACTTCGTTTTTGCACCAACATAACAAGTCAGTGTATTGGCAGTCTCTCTACTGGGCAGTTGAATATCTCGATCAAAAACAACAAAGTGGTAAACGGAAGCCAACTGTCCTGTACAACGTTTTTTAGACCTGCAGTGAAGAGTGGGAGATTGTCAGTTGATTGCATCGATTCACCAGAACTAAGTGAAAAGCATTCAATTCTTTTTTCTGATTTTTTGAAACGCTTGCAGAACGGCTATTGATTTTCTGAAGGCTGTTGCAACTCAATGTTTCCTGCTCAATCGCGAAGAACAACCGGCAAACCAACACAATTTATCCTGCTGCCCATATCTTCAATTGAATCCGAAGATAAAAATGTTGGTAATTTTTCAGCAAAAATACAAAAAATCGGAGCTCTGGGCCGTGAAGTGGTAGAATCAAGTAACTTAAAAAACACAATATCCTCGCAAAAAGAAATTAACAATGATGAGAATTCTTGTTCTAGTATTCCCGGCCCATCGGATAAAAGACCTCAGGGTGAAGAGCCAAAAAAAACATTGATTCAAGCTACAAACCCAGCTCCTTATTCAAACACTAAAAGCAAGAAAAAGTCAACGGTAAACCTCCCACGGGAAAAAAGCCGTCGAAGAAAAATTCAAGTTCTGCTTTCCCTGCTGCAAGATTGCAGGAACTTGCGTATAAACTTGGCAAAAAAGTCTATTAGGCTTTCTTCTGGTCGTGCTGAAGTCTCCCTGGTAAATTTGTTAAGAAAACTATCCAGTCCCAAGTCGGACTTTGACAAAAGTTTGAAGCCATTTATCGAAGCTCTGCTACAAGACTACTCGAAAGAACAACTTTCAAATCTTTTTCTAAACCCATCTGCGATAAAATTTTTGAACACTAAAGACAGTTCGCTATAATGAGTTCCCTGCTGACTGAAAACGAATATCGAAGGCTCAAAGGCATTTACACCTCGCTTGATTCAGTTGCCGCTTTTGGCGGGGTGAATGACTTAGTTAGAGAAAGCGGTTTATCAGTGAAACAAGTCAAAGAATTTCTTCAGTCATCGAAAACTTACACAAAGTTCCGTCCCAATCGAAAACGTTTCAAAAGATTGCGTGTTCACAGTTTGGGGATAAATCATGTCTGGTCGGTCGATTTGGCTCATATGGATAAACTTGCCGCCGAGAATGATGGTTACCAGTACCTGTTAGTTTGTGTAGACACTTTTTCTCGGTTTTTGCGGGTTCAGCCCATGAAGGACAAGCAATCTGAAACTGCTTTGGTAGCACTCAAAAAAATGCTTCCGAGAGCACGTGCTGATTACCCCTTAAAAATTTGGGTTGATCAGGGCAAAGAGTTTTGCGGTGCTTTTAAAAGTTTTTGTCTGCAGAATGATATTGTTTTGTATAACACTTTCAATGATTCAAAAAGTGCCATTGCCGAACGATACATAAGAACAATAAAGTCAAAGCTTTATAAATATTTCAATGAACGTCAGACAACCAGATATATTGGTCAGCTACAGAAACTCGTCAAAATGTTAAACTCCAGAAGCCACCCAATTTTAGGCATGGCTCCAAAGAACGTGCGGCCGGAGCACACAGTTGATTTGTTGAAGAAGAATGTCCCAGACATGCTAAGAAAATGGAGGCCAAGAAAAACATCTAGAAAATTTAGCAAAAAAAGCCAAAGTTCAAAAAAGGTCAAACTGTTCGAATATCGCGCATCAGCAAATCAGCTTTTGACAAAGGTTATACTCAAAATTTCACCGATGAAATCTTCAAAGTTGCTTCTGTTTCTAGACCCCTTCGCAACGACAACAAAAAAGACACCCGCCCCATCACCTACAGCTTAGTGGATGGAGCGGGTGAAAAAATTATTGGCAGGTTTTATGAACCGGAACTGGTTGCCTACAGATATGAAGAAGATCGGCATAGAGCCAGGCATCAAACAACATCCGTTTTCTGTCAGGAAATCATTTTCACTTTTCTGTTCTTGTTGTTTAGTTGTGTGTGTTTTGACAAAAAATTCCTTGAAGCATTTTTGTCAGGCGATGGACATTAATCATCACATTAATCGCATAAAAACTAACAAACAGGCAATTGGGTCCAGCTCGCGGCAGTATGGAAGCGGTATTGGCTCTGCCATAAGAGTTGGGTTGAAGAGTTTTGTCATTCCCTTGGCAAAACGTTATGGCATACCTTTAGCTTAGAATTTCATATCGTCAGCTGCTCCTGAGGTGTTGGACATTTTTGAGGGAAAGA
The DNA here is from genome assembly GCF_964194025.1 of Convolutriloba macropyga. Classification (NCBI taxonomy): domain Eukaryota; kingdom Metazoa; phylum Xenacoelomorpha; order Acoela; family Convolutidae; genus Convolutriloba; species Convolutriloba macropyga. The sequence goes on from NC_134468.1 coordinate 65,065,975, forward strand.
AAAAACCCAAACAGGCATTCAAAAAGGCGATAAAAACTACTGTTAGAAAGCAATTGGGTTCGGGGAGGAGTAAACGTGTACAATTCAGGCAGCGTAATATCAAAGCTAAAAGCAGAAAAAAGAGGAGAAAAAAATCTAGACAGATGGGTAGGCCTTACAAGAGGAAAGTCAAACGCAAGAGAAGAACACCACGTTATAGTACAAAAAGTACAAGAAAACCACAATCCAAGAAAGCGTCTAGAAAATCAGTCGGACGAACTCGGAGAGACTTTTTCTCATCAATTGTCGACTCCGCCTCAAAGTAAAATTCACTCAGAACGTAAACTAATTGCGACAATGTCCAATTTGTTCACCGATCCCCCAATATCATCAACTCATTCAGATTTGGATGTTTTTTCAACCAGTCATGTATTAGTAGATTTTCAACGCTCCTTTGATGAACAGATCTTTCCACCGACAGATAGCAATGCTCCAGTCCTCGAGTTTGAGTTCCAGGGTGCGCGTACTGAACTGGGAGGCACAGTCATTGACACTAGGAACATTTATATGAGCTTAGAGTTGTCGCTGGAGAAAATAACTTCCGGTAAAGATACAGCTGCAACTATAAGGCCCTATTTTATAAACAACATCGCTCACAGTCTCTGGCAGAACGTCGAAGTATTTGTTGCTGGTACCCAAGTTACCAATGCTAACAACTTGTATCCTTTCAAAAGTATTGTTGAAGCTGATTTGTCTTTCGAACCTTCCGCAAAAACAGGAATTCTGGCTTGTCAGGGTTACTCTTACGAACCCGACCCCACAGTTTTCAACAAAAAAGAAGAAGACCTACCCATAAAAAGTGGTTTCAATAATCGGCGGGATATTGTCGATGCAAGACGGCCCTGGAAACATTGGTTCACTCTCAATGACAGTTTTTTGGCTGGAATAGACAAATACATCCTTCCAGGTTTCCCAATTACGAATACGACTGACACGCTCAACAGATCCATTCCTTCTTCTGCAGCCAGAAGGAGCAGTTGACGCAAAGAACTATACAATTAAGGTTCTTTCTGCCTCGCTTTTTGTTCACATGCTCGAGTTAGGAACTGAAACCTTTTTATCAATTGAACGAGCCCTGAGCAAGAAAGCAGCGCAATACGATTGGCGAGAGGATGTTATGGTTTCATTTGTGATTATTTCTGGAACAAGCATTTATTTCCGGGACGACATTTTCAATCGAGCTCCTGTAAGTCATCTTATAATGCTGATGGTTCCAGAGAAAAGTTTTAGCGGCAGCTACCATACAAACCCTTTTCATTTCTCTGATTTTGCTTTGGACACCATTTCAGTTACTCGTGAAGGTCAAACGGTTGGCAACACCCCTATAGAAGTGAGAACAAGTAATGCAAGGGTTTATCCGAACACTCTCCGGTCATTAAACATGACTCATTCAGGCAATGGTATAACTTTGGACGAGTTTGATGATCATTTCACCCCTGTTTTCCGACTGACAGCAGACCTTAGTATTGATGATAACACAATCAGACCAGAGCTGACCGGTACCAGACTGGCCATTGAATTAAAATTTCAAAAAGCAGTACCTAACCCAATTCGTCTGATCCTATTTGGAGTGCGTCGCTCTGTTGCATTTGCTGATTGCAATAGAGAGGTAGTGAAGAACTCTTCTATATACAATGGTTGACAACTTCACTCTGGGTCGTCTCATTTCAAAGGATCCCGAACTGTCCTATCGATTTCTGGGCTGTTTCGCTGCCGACAGTTTTCCCTATGATTTGTCCGACGAGACTTTTTTCATTCTGAACACAGCTCCAAGAAACTCACCTGGTGAACATTGGTTGATGGTCGCCAAGAAACAACAAACTATATATTTTTATGATAGTTTTGGAAGAAAAGCTGAACTTGAATTCGCTGATATCATAAACAAAATCCGAAAGTCGAAATGCCGTGTATTTTTGCAAATCTATCCATCTCGGGGCTTTGAACAACCGCTAACGAGTTCAGCATGTTCGCTCTACTGTCTAATTGTTGCTCATTTTTTATTCAAAAATAATCATAATTTCCCTCGTTGGGCTACAGAGGAAGACATATTACAGTTTGCTGCATCTAATTTTAATATCAAACATCGGTTAATAAAATTAATACATTCATAATAAATTATTAAAAACTTGTTTTGTTGCTAAGAGTAGATCGTAGCATTAAACGTCTCAAACGTACGCATATACATAAATATGTGGGCATCTTAAATATGATGTAACATATAATTTTGTATATGTACATATATATATATATATATATATATATATATATATATATATATATATATATCTTAATATTTATGTATAAATGTGTGTGTGTTTGTGTGTGTGTGTGTGTGCACTTGGATTACTATCGAGTTTCAAAAACGCATAGCACTCCGTCCTTGTCAATCTTTGATGCATAAAATATCATGGTATGAACAAAAAACAGAACAGCAGCTCGCAGTCGGTAGCATGCTTCGACAATTGCTTGATCTTTGCCAGACGTTAAGGTCATTAACATTAGGCAACAACGGAGCCATTCCAGCAAATGATGCCGAGGCCATAGTTCGCCAGCTGCGTCGTCTAGCGGACGAGATTGAAGAAACGGGGGCTGTGGCCGATAGAACAGTTCAGGATGTCCGCCTTGCTCACCTGCAGCGAACTGCACCCTCGCATAGCGTTCAGCCATTGATCGTCCGAGCGGCTCATGAGACGAACAGATCAACTGTGAGCCCTTCTCTGCCGTCCTTTATCTCCCAAGATCAATCAGACAATCTTGGCCTTGAAAGTCCTAGCGAGGCCGAATTTTCAGCGAGAACGGCCGACCCTCTGATAATTGATACTACGGACACTTTGGACGTAGGCCAAAGCACTCCGAGCCGATCTCCTCAGCAAGTGGAATTAGTTTCCAATGCAAGCCGCCAGCCTCCTCGTCAATTACAAAGAGTAAATCAGTTGTTATATTTTTGGCAAACACTAAAAGACATCTTTCCTGTAAACAGGTTTTGTGACTTTTTTTAGCTGGACGTAATACGTACCAAACTGAATAGGACAGTTCGTCGGAGGATCAATGTTAGAATTGTTGAGACAGGAGAACGGCTGAACGATCCTCACCCGAATTTACACGACCTGACCGCTATTCAGATAGCCCAGGCGTTTCAGACCATAAACTTCAGAGGAAATGTCGGAGCTTTCCGGAATACAAAGAAGATCGGTGTACTGGTCGAAGCGCTTAGGGCCAAGTGTTCGACAACTACAGAGTTTCGGGAGCTCACACAAGTTCACCTGACAGGTTTTGCTGGCAGGCGGCGGATACAGCAGATGAGCCGGACGCTCAGAGTTCTACTGGAGTATCCACTACTTTTGACAATTGAGTATGAGTGGACTCCGGGGACAATCTGGGACAATATTCCGCTCATTGAGCTGGTCTGCCAAGAAAACTCGCAATTCTGGCAGATGAACGAGCTTCCAGATAGTTTATAACTGTTTAGAGCCGCCTATGGCGGAAGAAGAGCCACTGTGCTCAACTATATACACAGCATTTTAGAAACGGTTTAACATTGTAATTTATTTATGCCTCGAGAAGAGGAAGGAGAGCCATGAGCTCATATTTTGTAACATGTGATATGTAATTGTCTTTTCATAATATAAAAGCCTCGTAAGGAGGAAGAAGAGCCAATGTGCTCTATTTTTCTAATAAATGTTTTTCAAATTTCTCAATAATTTTTAGACCGATTTCAACAAGTAATCTCTGCAGCATCGGTTCGCGATTAGTAATTTATTTTTCAGAGTTGTTATGATAAACATTTTAATCATCGGAGCGTCCAACATTAACCCAAATTTCGAAATTTGTAAATGCCCAGTTTTTTGCCAAAATTCTTACCATATCCACTGCCAATCACAAGGAGTTAATCTTAAAATTTCCAGTGCTCCGGGGGCACGATTCAACCACCCCATAAAAAATCCATCTAACTTAATTGCGGAAGCTTTGTCCCCTAATTTTTATCCTGATTTCATTATAATCTATTCTGATATTGCCCTTAATTCGTTTGAGCAACATTATAATTACGAAGGATGCAGTGTGACTTTTTGTAAGAATGAATTGTTAAGATTAACTTATTTTTACAAGACCGTTAAATTTTTAGTTCACCTCAGTCAACCCCGTTCGACGACTCCAAACAATTTTAATTGGGATTTTAATTGGCAAATTTACCACAAGGCCAAATTCATACCGAACCTCCATCAAAAATTCATTAAAAACTCCCTATCCCAAAATAAACCCAAAATAAACCCTATCCCAAAATAAAATTCCATAATGTATTATTTCTCCATCTTACCCCCGAGGCAGTTGCCAAAAATTTACAAAACCTTATCAACACTGCAGTCAGGATTTAATTGGTAAGTTGCATTCATTAATAGAGCACAGTCATCTAGTTGTTTATTCAGTCATTTCCATATAAGGATTGGAATATGTACTCTGATTCTTATTCGTGGGAATATGGGCGCCGATTCGCGCTTGACTCTGATTGGCTGACGAGTCAGTGCCTATCGGCGCCCATATTTCTTCTGGCGGGTCTTTCCCATTATAGCCCCCCCCCCCATGAAATTATAGCCCCCCATTATGGTATAATTACCATGATTGGGGGGGGCTATAGGTTACATGCCCACTAAGCTGGGGGGGGGGCTATAATGGGAAAGACCCAAATTGGCCAATCACCGCTTTAGAGTAAGCTTTATTGCTTATTTTACTTAAATTGTCGGTTAAATTTCTCGTTTTTCGGTTGTCGGCTAAACGCCCTGTCCGCCAATACGGCGGCCACCCTATTGTACTGACCTTTTCATCGTAAAATATTCCCGTTTTTCCAACAAGAATTTGAAAATTCGACCAAAGGCGGACCAACAATTTCAAAATGTCAATTTCAAAGGCCGACATTATTAACATTGGTGACAACCGTTAAAATTTTACTATATAAACTCAGATAGACAACAATGGGAAAAGGTGTTTCTGAAACCAATTTTGTCTGCTAATATCGTACCTGTACATTGTCGCACAGTTGCATTTTCTGTCCAGATGCCATGTTCAGAAGTCAACTGAATATTCTGGAACTGAACTTCATGAGCTTTGCCAGATTCCAAATTGTCCAATTTGACATCAACGCTTCCATCAGAGTCGTAGAAGACCTGAGTTATGTTTGTGTTACTCGGACAAGCAACATCCTCGTGAAAATTATGGCACAATATGTCCCCTATTCCTACTATTGATTCTCCCTCGTTGCCAACTCCACCCCTTAATGTGATCACAAAGGAAGTTTCTTCTACCTCCTTAACTTCAGTTATTATTGGGTCCTCCGCTTCCGCGTGATCAAATGCAACATACATTAGTACGAACAAAAATATATTAGCTATCATTGTTTGATCTAAAGATGATCGAATGAATTTCAGCTGAAATGATTAAAGAATGAATGTAGAGGTCAGCCTTGTGTTTATATTAAAGAATTTAATTACGTTTTGAAGAATAAAAAGAGCTTGTAATTTTGGCACAGCAATGCTTACGACCATAACTCGCATGGCTTTTGACCGTACAGACAACATTCGGGAAATCGAGTATTGAATGTGCGTTTACTAATGTCAAAAATTGAAATTGTTCAGTTGATTTCTGTTTATAATCTGTTAGTCTTCAAAACGGTTTGAACAGTAACATGCGCTTTTTCACATCCAAGCATACTCACGCCCACGTAAACGGTAGAACATTTTTTACGATAACAAATATCGGCAATTTAAATGACCTCTAAAAACAATTGCACAAAAAGTATTCAAATTAGAAAATGTGCAACTTAAACAAAAATGAACAGCTTAAATAAAATGTTTGGTCGTCTTTCAAATCAGCTCGATAGAACTTCTATTATTATACAACGGTAATTTAACCTCTATCCAAAAACTAATCGATCAAAATGAGAGTTATTAATTTGAAGCTTGAAGCACAATCAAATCATGTTTTTGGCTATAGTTTTGACCATGACGACAATGTTAATGCAAATTCAGTTTTTTGTTCATTTGAAAACTAGTTTTAAGAAATAAAATCGGCAAAGAATGTTCCAATAGTCATTGAAGAAACATCATTAACAACTTTTAACAAGGAGGCCTAATATTCCAAAACAACGCATAAAAAAATTTGGTATCGGAGGTTTATAGAATTTTAAACAAGAAGGCTCGTTAATGTGCGTCCGCCAATGATGTTCCGACTCGAGCTCATCAACTTTTTTGACTAAATTGTCAGCCAAATGAAGAGATAACAAAAATAGATGTTTGAGTTTAAAGCAATCGTTACAAAACCTAACTACTAATTGAATTACAGGATGCCATGCCTCATTACAGCGCAAACAAGATATGCCATTAATGAGATTACAAGAGAAAAACTAAACAATAAAGTAAGCAAAAACGAAAATTTCACGCCAAAAACTGAATATCTAAATTTAAAAGCACCTAGTAACAATTTCAAAATTCATTCAGACAAAACCTTATCTACACAAATTTACTTTCTCCCAACTATGCAGCAGATGGAAATCTTTCCTAATTAAACTAGGTAACAAGTCAACAAAAAGAACGAACAAAAAGGCTAAATTCAAAAAGAAATCAACATTTTTTAGATCGAGAAATTTCAAAATTCCTAAAAATCCTTGGCTTTTAAAAAAAATCCCTGATAAATTACTCAAAAGTCATTACAAAACAAAAAAAATGTCTTTGTTTATACTATGCCACAGAAAGAGACTGAAGAAGCTGAAAAAATCAAAATATTACCATTATTTGCGAAAACACTATTGACAATATTAAAATCATAAGCTATTTTCTGAATGTTATGTATTTTTCTTTTAATTGTCATTTCTACTGATTCAGCTAATGGATTTTTACTGAGAGATTAAAAATTTTCACTTGGGCCACATTTGAAAACCACTGGGAGCTGTTATCAGTCGATTGTGCTGAAAAAAAAACGAGAAAAGGATTACAAAAAATGACCACTCAAAAAACGTTCATGAAAACGCATATTGTCCAAAACGTCTGTGACGACATAAAATCAGTAATATGTTCTTTTTGGACAAATTAAATTAGATGGGACTTGTAATTGATGAAAAAAATGAAAGTTGATCAAAAGAACAACAAAAACCGAAAAAAATTGAAAAGTCTTTGAAAATGTGTATCTTAAACTTTAGGACTATTCGCAATAAAGTGACTACTTTGGGTAACATCAATCATTCGGTCTTCAATTGAACTTTTCACATAAAAAACCTTTTTTTCTACTAATTTTTAACAGCATTGGGATTTGTTTTTTCTTCTACAATATGACTTCAAAAAATCAACCAATTTTACAATTTTATTAGAACCACGAAATTTTTTTAGAAAACTCGTAGTACCAACGCCAGTTAAATTCAATAGCTCTTAATGGATGCCAATAGAAACGCTAAACATTGTCCTGATGGGACAACCAGGATGTCTGTTGTTCGTAAAATATCAAAAAAAACTTTACAACAAGTCATTGACTATGCAAACAACAACCCAAGAACCAGAAATTCAGTAGAAAAAAGCGAGACGAAAAGGTCGAAGCAGTTTAAACCATAAAGAATTATCTGAAAATTTAATCTATGAACGGTGAAACTTCTTATCTAAGCCAATGGGAACTACTATTATTAGCATAATTTGATAAGATTTCAAAAGGAATCAAAAATAAGTAAAAACGTATCCAAAAACTAAAAAAAAATTGTGAAGACTCGTGGCATTGTTGTCGTAAAACTAATAGATAAAAGATAAAACTGCTAACCAGATTAACTTGGGTTGCAGTAGAAGGGAAGGGTGTCCTGTCAATACTGAGACTGACTAAAATATCACGAAAATTTAATCATTAAAAAAGAAAAAGTTTTTAAAAATCTATTCAACCTATTTTTAACCTTTCTATTGACCTATTTTTAAAATCTTAACAACATTAAATCAATATTTTTCAACGGAAATCAAAAAAAAATCTCAAATATCCCCCAATAGGAGAACGAGGCTGTTTGTAATGCAAAAGAAATCAATAAGACATCACAATAAAAGTTATGACTATGAAAACAACCAAAAACCAAAAGTTCAGCAGAAAAGTGAAAGAAGGAAGTGTCACAGCCATTTAAACATAAGTTTTTCTATGAAAATTTTTTATGCAACTTTTTGATTGATCGTCCTGTCAAAGCCAATGAGAGCTATCAATATCAGGGTAATCTGATAAGATTTCAAAAGTAACCAATAATACGAAAATAAACAAATATTTTTAGAAAAGTTTTGAAATCCTGTGGGGTTGAAGCCATAAAACCCACGTTTAGAAGACAAAACCACTAAACCTAATAAATTTGGTTGCAGTAGAAATGAGGAGTGTCCATTCATCGAGGTGACTGGCGCACAGTTCACGAAAATAAGTTCATAAACGGTTAAAAATAAAAAAAATCAAAAATTTACACTAAAATCTTTATTAGCTCTTTTTTCCATTAGCTGTCACTCAAAGCACTAGACGAGTTCACTTCATGCTCATTAAGGAATATTTTGGTTAATGAGATTATGCCATAGGACGACAAAAATTGCTAAACCCTCAAAAAGAAATTCAAAATTGAGTTTGAAATTAGGAAAACTCAGAGTCGAAGCCAAAAAAACTTGAGCAATTCCTTGAAAACAAATTTTTTGTTCATTGGGATTCATTTGACTGTAAATGAAGTTTGTCATTAACAGAGCAGCGATATGAAAAGTAACTGGTCTCTAGGTGACTTAAAGAAACAAAAAAAAATGAAAAATTTCCTTTAAAAAAATGCTCTCAAATAGAATTCAATTTTCTTTGATAGTGAACTTTCCTATGAGACCAAAACTAATCTTTTTATCGTTTTTAGTCTATTAGGAACGCAAAATTGATTTATTTTGTGGCCTTAATTGTAATTCCGAAATAATACTTTTCTAGGAAACAATTTAATTTTAAGAAAAATTACACTGAGAAGGAACAAAGTCATGGACAAAAAGGCTAAATTCAAAAAGAAATCAACATTTTTTTAGATCGAAAAATTTCAAAATTCTTAAAAATCTTTAGTTTTTAAAAAATAATCCTTGATAAATTACTCAAAAGTCATTACAAAACAAAAAGAAAATGTCTTTGTTTATACTATGCCACAGAAAAAGACCGAAGAAGCAAAAAAAACCAAAATATTACAATTATTTGCGAAAACACGACCTATTGACAATATTAAAATCATAAGGTATTTTCTGAATGTTATGTATTTTTCTTTTAATTGCCATTTCTACTGATTCAGCTGAAGGATTAATACTGAGAGATTAAAAATGTTCACTTGGGCCACATTTGAAAACCACTGGGAGCTGTTATCACTCGATTGTGCTGAAAAAAGAGAAAAAAAATTACAAAAATTGACCACTCAAAAAACGTTCATGAAAACGCATATTGTCCAAAACGTCTGTGACGACATAATATCAGTAATATGTTCTTTTTGAACAAAGTAAATTAGATGGGACTTCTAAATGATGAAAAAAAATTAAAAGTTGATCAAAAGAACAACAAAAACCGAAAAAATTGAAAAGTCTTTTGAAAATGTGCATCCTAAACTTTAAGACTATTCGCAATAAAGTGACTACTTTGTGTAACATCAATCATTCGGTCTTTTGGAAAACGCATAATGTCCAAAACGTCTGTGACGACATAATATCAGTAATATGTCCTTTTTGAACAAAGTAAACTAGAAGGGACTACTAATTGATGAAAAAAATAAAAGTTGATCAAAAGAACAACAAAAACCGAAAAAATTGAAAAGTCTTTGAAAATGTGCATCTTAAACTTTAAGACTATTCGCAATAAAATGACTACTTTGGGTAACATCAATCATTCGGTCTTCAATTGAACTTTTCACTTAAAAAACTCTTTTTTCAGCTAATTTTTAACATTATTGGGATATGTTTTTTCTTCTACAAAATGACTTCAAAAAATCAACCAATTTTACAAATTTATTAGAACCACGAATTTTTTTTGGAAATCTCGTAGTATCAACGCCAGTTAAATTCAATAGCTCTTAATGGATACCAAAAGAAACGCTAAACATTGTCCCGATGGAACGACAAGGATGTTTGTTGTTCGTAAATTATCAAAAAAAACGTTACAAAAAATCATTGACTATGCAAACAACAACCCAAAAACCAAAAATTCAGTAGAAAAATGCGAGACGAAAAGGTCGAAGCAGTTTAAACCATAAAGAATTTTCTGAAAATTTAATCTATGAACCGTGGAACGTCTTTTCTAAGCCAATGGGAACTACTATTATTAGCATAATTTGATAAGAATTCAAAAGGAATCAAAAATAAGAAAAAACCTATCCAAAAACTAAAAAAAAATTGTGAAGACTCGTGGTATTTTTGTCTTAAAACTAAAAGATGAAAGACAAAACTGCTAACCAGATTAACTTGGGTTGCAGTAGAAGGGAAGGGGGTCCTGTCAATACTGAGACTGACTGAAATATTACGAAAATTTAATCATTAAAAATGAAAAAACTTTAAAAATCTATTCAACCTATTTTTAAACTTCCTATTAACCTATTTTTTAAAATCTTAACACCATGAAATCAATAATTTTCAACGGAAGTCAAAAAATAATCTCAAATATCCCCTAATAAGAGAACGAGGCTGTTTCTAATGCAAAAGAAATCAATAAGACATCACAATAAAAGTTATGACTATGAAAACAACCAAAAACCAAAAGTTCAGCAGAAAAGTGAAAGAAGGAAGTGCCACAGCCTTTTAAACATAATTTTTACTATGAAAACTTTTTATGCAACTTTTTGATTGATCGTCCTGTCAAAGCCAATGAGAGCTATCAATATCTGATAAGATTTCAAAAGTAACCAATAATACGAAAATAAACAAATATTTTTAGAAAAGTTTTTAAATCCTGTGGGGTTGAAGCCATAAAACCCACGTTTAGAAGACAAAACCACTAAACCTAATAAATTTGGTTGCAGTAGAAATGAGGAGTGTCCATTCATCAAGGTGACTGGCTCACAGTTCACGAAAATAAGTTCATAAACGGTTAAAAATAAAAAAAATCAAAATTTACTTTAAAGTCTTTATTAGTATAATTTTGTATTTTGAATCTTTATAGAATAATTTTGTATTTTGGTTAATGAGATTATGCCATAGGACTACAGAAATTGTTAAACCCTCAAAAAGAAAATCAAAATTGAGTTTGAAATTACGAAAACTCAGAGTCAAAGCCAAAAAAAAACTTGAGCAGTTCCTTGAAAACAAATTTTTTGTTCATTGGGATTCATTTGACTGTAAATGAAGTTTGTCATTAACAGAGCAGCGATATGAAAAGTAACTGGTCTCTAGGTGACTTGAAGAAACAAAAAAAAATGAAAAATTTCCTTTAAAAAAATGCTCTCAAATAGAATTCGATTTTTTTTTTGATAGTGAACTTTCCTATGAGGCCAAAACTAATTTTTGTCGTCTTTAGTCTATTAGGAACACAAAATTGATTTTTTTGTGGCCTTAATTGTAATTCCGAAATACTACTTTTCTAGGAAATATCTTAATTTTAAGAAAAATTACACTAAAAAGGAACAAAATCATGACAAATATCCCGTGTTCACACAAAACTTCAATCCCCGATAACTCCTCAAAAAATAAATTCAAAAAATTCTTTTTAATTTTGAATTCTATTCTGGACGAGCTTTTTAATGATACCACTCACATTCTCTCCGATGAGTATATCGATTGGCCAAAATTGTCTGAACAAAAAAAGCCATTTGAGTATATAGTTCCTCCCCCCACAAGTGGGGTCGGAACAAAAATCTGTTCCATTTAACTAGAAGAAAGGAAAAGACGTGAAACAACCCTGCCATTTTGTCAAGAAGGAAAAGAACAGTTTATTAGGCAGGCAATCAATTTTACCCAAAGGCAAATAATGAGACCCAGAACTGATTTTCTATACCGTTTTCAAACTAAACTTTATCACTAATGTCTCTTAAATTACACAATACTGGCATCTACTTATCTATGATTTGAAGTGATATTCTAAATTACCATTCATTTCTTTGGTTCTTCGCTACAATATCTATCGAAAGCGACATTAGGTTCAAGTGCATATGATTCGGTTTTTATTCAATATTAAAGATTTTGTTACTTCGTAAGCAAGTTAAATAGCCCGTCACAAATCTTTCATTTAAAGATTGATCAATTCTATCTTTTTAAGAAAAAATCAGATAATTCTATGAAAAGGAAAAAACTAATTGTTAAAAATATGCTTAAATTTACTCGGATTACTAATTGCGTGCTTGGAAGACTGACTGTTGATTTGATTACTCATGTGTCTGCCCTTTGACATTTAACGATGTCTGTGAACAGCGATAATCAATGTCGCAGACAATAAATTTAAGCTAGATTTAATTCAATTTGAAAATAACAACAACGATCAATTGAGCACCATTTTCAAGTACTCGATACTCCTTAGTTTGTCATCATATGAAAAACTTTCAAAACATATGAAACATTTCTAAAGATGTCGAGTTCCTTACAAAAAAAAGTTAACTAATCTACCGTTTGCAAACCAAGAAAACTATGAACCCAGGATTTGAAACAAAATGGGTCTTTCCCATTATAGCCCCCCAGAAAATTATAGCCCCCCCCCCCCCCCCCCCCCCAAAAAAAAAAAATCAAGTTATAGCATACAATTAAATTCATCATTTATGCTTACAATTGTTGGTTACAAGTTTTTGTTTTGTTCCAGTATCGGATGCTGGCATTTATGTTTGCAGGTTTCTACAATTTTCATTAAGTTCATAGGAGCCATTTCGTATTATCTCTGGAGCAGCTGAAATGCGGTTATGAGAAGTCAACTAAAATCAATTATAATGGGCAAGCCCATGTCATCATCCGGCGGCTCGCCTACAATGATTTCTGATTTTGTGTTCAAGAAGTGGTTATTAATTTCAGTGGCTCGCCTACATTGATTTCCGATTTTGTGTTAAAGAAGTGGTTATGTATTTTCATCTGGGGGGTGGGGCTATAGGTTACATGCCCACTAAGCTGGGGGAGGGGGGGCGCTATAATGGGAAAGACCCAACAAAATAACCAAAGCAAACAGTCTGTAAACAGTTTTTGATTTCTTGCAACAGTAAATTGTAATTGATTTTATTTGATACAAGGCGAATCGTGATAATGTGCACAGCACATTATGTTCCGACCCCCCCCCCCCCAACCACTTCGAACGCCCTCCACGCCCCATGATTGTGTGTGTGTGGGTCTGTGTGTGTTGTGTGTGCGTGTGTGTGTTTGGGTATGTGTGTGTTTTTGTGTATGTATGTTTTTTTGGGGGGGATGATATTTAGTACTTTTGGGGACACCAATTTTTTCCCCAGCAATATAACTTCTGTTGACTTCTATAGATTGAGATGAGCAAAAAATTCTTTGTCGCTGCAATTTTTTACTTGGCGCGAAATCATCAGCAGCAAAACAACTGCCAAAAATCACAACTTTTATGATCATTTGAACGCACGTTTGATTTCTGCAAACACAACACAATTTACTCCCATTTTAATTATCACCATCAGAATGAGGTCAAGAATATTATTGCAACCATCAGTTTTGGATCCATTCTATCCCCCCCAGCAAAGTGGGTATGTAACTTTGTGTCTTTCCCAATAAATCCCCCCACCAGCTTAGTTGTCAGATAACCTATAGCCCTCATCATGGTAAATATACCATAATGGGGGGCTGAAATTTAATGGGGGTCTTTAATGGGAGCGACCCGTAACTTTTACGCCACCGCACGCCTACATGCTAATGTTTTGCACAATAATATTCTGCATCACAACACATGAATTGTAAAACGTAGTAATTAGAAACAAGGTACAGTGGACGGGGAAAACAGATCCCATAATTCTTCCCCCATATCTAAAAATTAGACTGACACTTTTTTTTTATGATTTTTTAGTTAAACAGGTTCAATAATGGGGTCTTACCCATTATAACCCCCCCCCCAGTTTAGTGATTATATAGTCTATAGTCCCCCGTCACGGTAAAAATACCATAATGGGGGCTATAATTGCAGGGGGTTATAATGTGAAAGACCCATTTTTTGAATCAGTTTCAACTACATATAAACTAAAGTTGTGCAGATCTATATTTGGGTTTTTCCCATTATATCCCCCATGAAATTTTAGCCCCCCTTATTGTACAATTACTATGATTGGGGGGCTACAGTTTATCTCAGCACTAAGCTAAGGTGGTGGGGTCCTATAAATGGAAGACCCCTGTTTTTTAGACAAGGGGAAAAAACTGTGGGATCTGTTCTGCTCCCCCGCCCCCTATCTTTTTTTCATGACTACCATTTACAATTCATGAGTCCTGATGCAGCGTATCACTGTGCAAAACAGCAGCACGTAGGCGTGGGGCGGCGTAAAAATTGATACCCATTTTGGTGGGGGATAGACTAGATCAAAATCTGCTAGTTCTTGAAATTTAAATTTAGAAAGGACATGTCAATCTGATTTGGTGTTTTTGAACTTTTTTGTTCAAGAACCCCAAATCAGGGTGACATAACTTTTTTAAATTTTACTTTCTAAAGCCTTTTAATAGTTTTTTAATAACCTTAACTGGCAAAAACCAAAAATTTTGGTTTTTGCCTTTTCCAGACAGAAATTAGAAATTTTTGAATCTATTCTGTTTCGAAAGTTCTACGTATTTGGTATGAATTATTCTGCCATAGGCGCGGTGAATATTTTTACACGGTAATTTGCTATCCAACAACCCAAATTTAAAACGGCAAGACATAAGCATTGATTTGTGCGAATGCGAAACAGAATAGATTCAAAAAGTTTCCTTTAAAACTGTTCTACGAAATTGCACAAATTTAGCTGAAAGACGCTGGATTCCAAACGGCTTGATTCGCAAATGATTGCCTCAAAAATGCTATACTCAAAAACGCTCGACTTGCAACTTCTCTACTCAAAAACACTCAAAGAAAAAAGGTTGGACTCAAAAAGCTCGACTCAAAAATGCTTGAAATAAAAACGGTAGAGACACACAACTGCTTGACTCAAAAACACTCGACTGGAGTAGGCTAGACTCAAAACGCTCGACTCAAAAGTCCTTCCCAATCAATCAAGCCCCCTCTCCACCTTAGTGGTTAGATAAACTATAGATCCATCATGGTGCCACAATTAGGGGGGATTATTTTTTTTGGGGGGGGGGGGTGCTGAAACGGACAGGACCAAAACCAAAGTTAGACTCAGTAACAGTCCATTCAAAACTGTTGGACTCAAAAACGTTCGACTGAAAAATGTGCTTGGCTCAAAAATGTTTGGCACACGACAGCTCGACTCAAAAAAAAACTCGTCTCAAATACGTTAGACTCAAAGACGATAGACTCTAAAGCACTAGACGCCAAAAAGGCTCGAATCACAATTGTTAGACACAAAAACACTCGACTCAAATACTTATTTAATCTATTTCAAAAGGCTTTTCAATGGTATGACACATGCTTTTATCGTAAAAGTGAAAAAAACCGAAAAAGTGAACAAAAAAGCCAGAATGATCACAAAAATTTGGAGCTCGATAACTCCCTGTAAAAAATGAATTTCGAAAAAATATTTTAATTCTATAATCTACGCTGGACGGGCTTTTTAATGATACAGCTCATATGTTTCTACGATGAATATATCGATCGGTGAAAATTCGCGGAACAAAAAAACCCATTTGAGTATATAGTTCCTACCCCCATATGATGGGGTCGGAACAAAAATCCAACGATGCTCAATAACAGATTTAAAAATTAAAGCAAGGAACACACTCACACTGCAAAATGTTGAGCACAAAAACAAGATCACATAGAATCATTAAATTGATAATATATTGGAATTAATATGTGTTTTGACACATATGGTGAAATTTTGGATTAAGAAAACGTAGGCATTTTTTTCTTATGGGCACTTGTTTGTTGTATTCTAGCTCTACCTCATGCGACCAATTTTCGCTATTTTAAATATCAAATTGCTGAATACCTACTCTTGTTTTTCTCTTCAAAACAGAAAAACTATAAATTCAAAAGAGTTCAATTATCAACGAGTTATCATCTATTATTTCTACATCTATATCATATCATCAAAGCTATATAGTTTTTCCGACCCCATCATTTGGTGGGAGGAACTGTATACTCAAATGGGTTTTTGTTACGTGAATTTTTGCCGATCGATATATTCATCGTAGAAACTTATGAGTGGTATGATTAAAAAGCCCTTCCAGCGTAGATTATAGAATTAAAAAGATTTTTTTAGAAATTTTAGCCCCCCTTATTGTACAATTACTATGATTGGGGGGCTACAGGTTATCTCAGCACTAAGCTAAGTTGGTGGGGTTCTATAATTGGAAGACCCCTGTTTTTTAGACAAGGGGAAAAAATTGTGGGATCTGTTCTGCTCCCCCGCCCCCTATCTTTTTTTCATGACTACCATTTACAATTCATGAGTCTTGATGCAGCGTATCACTGTGCAAAACAGCAGCACGTAGGCGTGGGTCGGCGTAAAAATAGATACCCATTTTGGTTGGGGATAGACTAGATCAAAATCTGCTAGTTCTTGAAATTTAAATTTAGAAAGGACATGTCAATCTGATTTAGTGTATTTGAAATATTTTGTTCAAGAACCCCAAATCAGGTTGACATAACTTTTTTAAATTTAACTTTCTAAAGCCTTTTAATAGTTATTTAATAACCTTAACTGGCAAAAACCAAAAATTTTGGTTTTTGCATTTTCCAGACAGAAATTAGAAATTTTTGAATCTATTCTGTGTCGAAAATTCTACGTATTTTGTATGAATTATTCTACCATAGCCGCGGTGAATATTTTTACACGGTAATTTGCTATCCAACAACCCAAAATCTAAAACGGCAAGACATAAGCATTGATTTGTGCAAATGCGAAACAGAATAGATTCAAAAATTTTCCTTTAAAACTGTTCTCCGAAATTGCACAAATTTAGCTGAAAGACACTGGATTCCAAACGGCTTGATTCGCAAATGATTGCTCCAAAAATGCTAAACTCAAAAACGCTCGACTTGCAACTTCTCTACTCAAAAACACTCAAAGAAAAAAGGTTGGACTCAAAAAGCTCGACTCAAAAATGCTAGAATTAAGAACGGTAGAGACACACAACTGCTTGACTCAAAAACACTCGACTGGAGTAGGCTAGACTCAAAACGCTCGACTCAAAAGTCCTTCCCAATCAATCAAGCCCCCTCTCCATCTTAGTCGTCAGATAAACTATAGATCCATCATGGTGCCACAATTAGGGGGGATTATTTTTTTTTGGGGGGGGGGGGGTGCTGAAACGGACAGGACCAAAACCAAAGTTAGACTCAGTAACAGTCCATTCAAAACTGTTGGACTCAAAAACGTTCGACTGAAAAATGTGCTTGGCTCAAAAATGTTTGGCACACGACAGCTCGACTCAAAAAAAAGTCGTCTCAAATACGTTAGACTCAAAGACGATAGACTCTAAAGCACTAGACACCAAAAAGGCTCGAATCACAATTGTTAGACACAAAAACACTCGACTCAAATACTTATTTAATCTATTTCAAAAGGCTTTTCAATGGTATGACACATGCTTTTATCGTAAAAGTGAAAAAAACCGAAAAAGTGAACAAAAAAGCCAGAATGATCACAAAAATTTGGAGCTCGATAACTCCCTGTAAAAAATGAATTTCGAAAAAATATTTTAATTCTATAATCTACGCTGGACGGGCTTTTTAATGATACAGCTCATATGTTTCTACGATGAATATATCGATCGGTGAAAATTCACGGAACAAAAAAACCCATTTGAGTATATAGTTCCTACCCCCATATGATGGGGTCGGAACAAAAATCTAACGATGCTCAATAACAGATTTAACAATTAAAGCAATGAACACACTCACACTGCAAAATGTTGAGCACAAAAACAAGATCACATAGAATCATTAAATTGATAATATATTGGAATTAATATGTGTTTTGACACATATGGTGAAATTTTGGATTAAGAAAACGTAGGCATTTTTTTCTTATGGGCACTTGTTTGTTGTATTCTAGCTCTACCTCATGCGACCAATTTTCGCTATTTTAAATATCAAATTGCTGAATACCTACTCTTGTTTTTCTCTTCAAAACAGAAAAACTATAAATTCAAAAGAGTTCAATTATCAACGAGTTATCATCTATTATTTCTACATCTATATCATATCATCAAAGCTATATAGTTCTTCCGACCCCATCATTTGGTGGGAGTAACTATATACTCAAATGGGTTTTTCTGTTCCGTGAATTTTCGCCGATCGATATATTCATCGTAGAAACTTATGAGTGGTATCATTAAAAAGCCCTTCCAGCGTAGATTATAGAATTAAAAAGATTTTTTCGAAATTCATTTTTTACAGGGAGTTTTTGAGCTCAAAAATTTAGTGATTATTTTGACGTTTTTGTTCACTTTTTCGATTTCTTTCATTTTTCCGATAACAACATGTGTCATATCATTGAAAAGCCCTTTGAAATAGATTATATAAGTATTTTTTTGAAAAATCCTTGTTCAGGTAATATACTTTTTAGTTACTGTATTGACATTTTCTGTTTCGCATTCGCACAACTCAATGCCTATACGTCTTGCCGTTTTAGATATTAGGTTTTTGGATAGCAAATTACCGCGTAAAAATATTCACTGCTCCTATGGTAGAAACATTGATACCAACTACGTAGAACTTTCGAAACAGAATAGACTCAAAAATTTCTAATTTCTGTCTGGAAAAGGCAGAACAATATTTTTGGTTTTTGCCAGTTAAGGTTATTAAAATTTTTTTTTAAGGCTTTAGAAAGTTAAATTTAAAAACGTTATGTCGCCCTGATTTGGGGTTCTTGAACAATGAAGTTCAAAAACACCAAATCAGATTGACATGATCTTTCTAAATTTAAATTTCAAGAACTAGCAGATTTGGATCTAGTCTTTCCCCCACCAAAGTGGGTATCTAATTTTACGCCGCCCCAAGCCTACGTGCTGTTGTTTTGCACAGTGATACGCTGCATCAGGACTCATGAATTGTAAATGGTAGTCATGAAAAAAAGATAGGGGGCGGGGGAGCAGAACAGATCCCATAATTTTTCCCTTTGTCTAAAAAACAGGGGTCTTCCAGTTATAGGACCCCCCCACACTTCAGCTTAGTGCTGAGATAACCTGTAGCCCCCCCCATCATAGTAATTGTACAAAAAAGCCAGAATGATCACAAAAATTTGGAGCTCGATAACTCCCTGTAAAAAATGAATTTCGAAAAAATACTTTAATTCTATAATCTAGGCTGGACGGGCTTTTTAAAGATACAGCTCATATGTTTCTACGATGAATATATCGATCGGTGAAAATTCACGGAACAAAAAAACCCATTTGAGTATATAGTTCCTACCCCCATATGATGGGGTCGGAACAAAAATCCAACGATGCTCAATAACAGATTTAACAATTAAAGCAATGAACACACTCAAAAACAAGATCATATAGAATCATTAAATTGATAATATATTGGAATTAATATGTGTTTTGACACATATGGTGAAATTTTGGATTAAGAAAACGTAGGCATTTTTTTCTTATGGGCACTTGTTTGTTGTATTCTAGCTCTACCTCATGCGACCAATTTTCGCTATTTTAAATATCAAATTGCTGAATACCTACTCTTGTTTTTCTCTTCAAAACAGAAAAACTATAAATTCAAAAGAGTTCAATTATCAACGAGTTATCATCTATTATTTCTACATCTATATCATATCATCAAAGCTATATAGTTTTTCCGACCCCATCATTTGGTGGGAGGAACTATATACTCAAATGGGTTTTTCTGTTCCGTGAATTTTCACCGATCGATATATTCATCGTAGAAACTTATGAGTGGTATCATTAAAAAGCCCTTCCAGCATAGATTATAGAATTAAAAAGATTTTTTCGAAATTCATTTTTTACAGGGACTTTTTGAGCTCCAAAATTTAGTGATCATTCTGACGTTTTTGTTCACTTTTTCGATTTCTTTCATTTTTCCGATAACAACATGTGTCATATCATTGAAAAGCCCTTTGAAATAGATTATATAAGTATTTTTTTGAAAAATCCTTGTTCAGGTAATATATTTTTTAGTTACCGTATTGACATTTTCTGTTTCGCATTCGCACAACTCAATGCCTATACGTCTTGCCGTTTTAGATATTAGGTTTTTGGATAGCAAATTACCGTGTAAAAATATTCACTGCTCCTATGGTAGAAACATTGATACCAACTACGTAGAACTTTCGAAACAGAATAGACTCAAAAATTTCTAATTTCTGTCTGGAAAAGGCAGAACAAAATTTTTGGTTTTTGCCAGTTAAGGTTATTAAAAATTTTTTTAAAGGCTTTAGAAAGTTAAATTTAAAAACGTTATGTCGCCCTGATTTGGGGTTCTTGAACAATGAAGTTCAAAAACACCAAATCAGATTGACATGATCTTTCTAAATTTAAATTTCAAGAACTAGCAGATTTGGATCTAGTCTGTCCCCCACCAAAGTGGGTATCTAATTTTACGCCGCCCCAAGCCTACGTGCTGTTGTTTTGCACAGTGATACGCTGCATCAGGACTCATGAATTGTAAATGGTAGTCATGAAAAAAAGATAGGGGGCGGGGGAGCAGAACAGATCCCATAATTTTTCCCTTTGTCTAAAAAACAGGGGTCTTCCAGTTATAGGACCCCCCACACTTCAGCTTAGTGCTGAGATAACCTGTAGCCCCCCCCCATCATAGTAATTGTACAATAAGGGGGGCTAAAACTTCTTGGGGGATATAATGGGAAAAACCCAAATAAATATCTGCACAACTTTAGTTTATATGTAGTTGAAACTGATTCAATAAATGGGTCTTTCACATTATAACCCCCTGCAATTATAGCCCCCCAATATGTTATTTTTACCATGACTGGGGGCTATAGGTTATATAATCACTAAACTGGGGGCTGGGGGGTTATAATGTGTAAGACCCCATTGTTGAACGTGTTTCAACTAAAAATTTATAAAAAAAAATGTGTCAGTCTAATTTTTAGATATGGGGGAAGAATTATGGGATCTGTTTTCCCCGTCCAATGTACCTTGTTTCTTATTACTACCGTTTACAATTCATGTGTTGTGATGCAGAATATTACTGTGCAAAACATTAGCATGTAGGCGTGCGGTGGCGTAAAAGTTACGGGTCGTTCCCATTAAGGACCCCCCATTAAATTTTAGCCCCCATTATGGTATAATTACCATGATGAGTGCTATAGGTTATCTGACAACTAAGCTGGTGGGGGGGTTTATTGGGAAAGACACAAAGTTACATACCCACTTTGCTGGGGGGATAGAATGGATCCAAAACTGATGGTTGCAATAATATTCTTGACCTCATTCTGATGGTGATAATTAAAATGGGAGTAAATTGTGTTGTGTTTGCAGAAATCAAACGTGCGTTCAAATGATCATAAAAGTTGTGATTTTTGGAAGTTGTTTTGCTGCTGATGATTTCGCGCCAAGTCAAAAATTGCAGCGACAAAGAATTTTTTGCTCATCTCAATCTATAGAAGTCAACAGAAGTTATATTGTTGGGAAAAAAATCGGTGTCCCCAAAAGTACTAAATATCATCATCATCCCCCCCCCCAAAAAAAAACATACATACACAAAAACACACACAAACCCAAACACACACACGCACACACAACACACACACCCACACAATCATGGGGCGTGGAGGGCGTTCGAAGTGGTTGGGGGGTCGGAACATAATGTGCTGTGCACATTATCACGATTCGCCTTGTATTAGAAACTCAAGAAAGATGGGGAAGTGGAATTAAAATTTATTGAATTTTGTCGCGTGTTTTATAGAAAACTGTGTTCCTGTCTTGTTTGTTAATAAACTAATCTTGATGGCATTCATAATTCCATTTGAAGGTAGCAACTGTTATTTTTAATTCACCTCAGGATGGACAGACCAAGTTGAGGAATTCTTAGAGTTCCCCGTGTTACAAAAGTTTTCTATCTCTATTAATTTGATGACTACTTTATTTTTTAAAAACTCAAAGAATCAGTGACATTTTTTACGCTCAAGACCAAAAATAATGAGATAAGATGAATTTTAGTAATATTTTAACGGTGTCATCCTTTTAAAATAATTTTTTGTTTTCTTTTTAATTTTTCTTATATACCTTTGATAAACTGTCTCTATTTTTATCAAATCTTTTTTTTCGAGAACAATATTGGGAAAAAAATTTTCAGGATTATGTATCTTTTTATTTTTCCGTTTCTATATTGTACACTTTTTTTTCCTTTAATACGATCATTCTTCTTGTATGTTTAGTTAATTGAGTTTTTAGAATTTGTAATAATCGAAACAAAAATTGATTCTTAAATTTTTAAGATTTTTGAAGTCATTTTTAAATCCCGATGGAGTAAAATAAAAGAAAAAATTCTGTTTGCAGAAAAAAAGCTTCGTTTGAACATTCCCGCCCATAGAGAATCGAACAGATGAACAAAACATCTAACTTGGAAAAAGTCTCTCCTATGGATTTAAAACCAAGATAGAAGTAAAGAATTGGAAACAGAGAAATAAAACGAGCGCCGAACATAATCAG
>NC_134468.1:65088907-65131867 GCF_964194025.1 Convolutriloba macropyga
ATTAGGGCAAAAACATTACAATAGCAGCGAAATTCGTATAGACGGTGGTTTCAATGACTTGAGGAAATTTCACACTATAAGATGAGATTGTTTCAGTCTTTACTTATTGATATAAGAATATTTACTGGAAGAAATCTCAAAGTCAGTAAATGACTAAAATGACAAATTAACTCTTGGCATAGATCTAAAAAGGGGACCCACAAAATATTCTAATATGCAGATTTATTGACGACACAGATTTCACTGAAAGGAAACACCAAGCTGTAAAAAAAATAGCATCCTCGGGCCTCCCGGTTCTGACAGTCTATTTTCAATTCAAAGCCAATATTGACTTTTTTTGCCCTACTTCTAACCAAATTATTTTATTCGACATTAATTAGCAAAACATTATTATGCGTCAAAATCATATTGCATCTCAATTTTGAAAAAAGTTACCTAAACATGATCTGTTATGAATTGTTGATAACTTTAGGCCAAAATGCTTGCTTAATATCAATTTCAATGTGCTCTCTCAAACAAAAAATTTTTGAATGCATTTAATAAAAAGCCAAAATTTTGTTACCTCGCAAACAGCAACACTAAGAGCGCACTTCTGATAACAAGATTAGCTAAAAAAAATTAGGAAAATATAGTTTTCTATACTGGCTTCTTTAACGAATTCGACTGACTTGATAGGAGTTGTATGCTTATAGCATTAGAAACCGTTGTTTGACGTTCCAACTAATATTTGGGAGCCAATTCCAAAAATTGATGACTGTAGAATATGAAAATGATGTATCAATTTTGCAAGTCTGTATTCTGACGTAAAAGTCTTATATGAGATTTTTTAAAAACTCTCAACAAAGCGTCCGTTTTCTTATTGACCTTTTCCAAGTTTAAGTTCATGATGAAAAGGAGAAATGAAAAAACCTCAAAAATCGGATAAACCAGAAAACTGTGCAAAATTTTTGAGCTGAAATTATCAAAAGAGTGAGCAAATCTAAATTTTGACACAATAACTTTTGAAAAGTCAAAATTTAGCTTTAAGTCAATGAATCCAAGAGCAGGATGTCCTACCAAAAACAGTTTTGTAACATGTAAGCTGATTTTTCAATTGAAACAAAAAGAACCTCCGCATTTTTTGGTTGTTAGGTTTGAAATTATACTGATCAATAGACCCTGATTAGGACGGAATCAATCAGTAGACACACACACTCTATTTTTATCCAAAAAACGTTTGGTGGAATTGGTTTTCCTGAGCTGACAATCTGTAAGTACTAACTCAGCTCATTGATTCAAGAAGCATATTTCACGTAAAAAAAATATCAATTATTTCAAACTATATAAGATTCGTTTCATTTGCTCAGAAATCAAGTGTCAAGAAGAAGCCATCATTTGGCCATCATTTGGCCATCATTTGGCCATCATTTGAAAACATCAACATTGTATACAACTTTCTGACAATATAAAACGCTAACATGTCTCATTCCAACTTTTATAAGGAATTCACATGACATGTTAATTATTACCAGTAGCTGAATAGAGGATGGAGGAAAATTGAAAAATTTTGCTATTCAATTAAAGAAGAACACTGTCCAATTGTAACGGGATTTTTAAAAGATGTTTGGACAGTAGGAACTCTTACACCACTTTCAGAAAATTGTTATACCTTCTCTCTTTAACCAAATAAGTAATTTAAAAACGGTCAAAACTTTTTAAGCAACAACGACTTTGTTAGTCATGTAAATCTAAAATTGAAACTTTCAAGCGTATATTGTCTGAAAGTAAAGCAAATACTGAGGCCAGATCACGCTTCCAAATACGTCACCTCAATCTTGTGATTCAGTGGAATAATATATTAGAAATAACTTAATTGGTTTCAAATTTAGTTTCTTCTTCGGTTCCGGAACACACTTAGCCTTTTACTGCCACTGTGCAGTAAAATTTAATAAAAATTTGTTTATTTGAGTTGCAAAGTTTCTGATAAATACAATCAATTAAGTTGGTGTCCGGAAAACTAGCCGACGTGAATATTATCCGAAAAAAATCATAATTCGAGTTGCAGAAATTATTGCTTGAGATAATTGCTGTAAGCAAACATAAGTGGGGGGCGCAATTATCTAACTCGCTTACACATGAAATTAACGTATTTGGCCTTGCCTGACGGGTCATGGCCATGCCTCAGCTGCCTATGGGTCTTGATATGAATCTATCACAACCGAACAAATCATCACGTCCGCTCTCAAATCTGATTGGTTAATATCTCCTTTTCGGCTAATATTCCATTTGGCTAATTTTCTTTTCGGCTCAATTTCCTTGCACCAATTGAGTTGTTGTTGTTAATCATGGACTAATTTAAATTTTTCGTGGTTTTCGTCTTCCTTGACCGCTACCAACTATAGTATGCATTTACGACACAGAAAAACAAATAACTGAAATCACTGAAAAAGAAACAAATTCTCCAAAACCAGTGAAGGCAACGTAAGCCAAAGGAAAAGTAAGCCGACATAAAAACAAACCGAAAGTTATGCAATAGTTATGTAATCTATCAGATATAATAAATTGTTAACCGTTACAGTCAACACTGCGTATAGTATTATAGTTCATAATGTATTCCAATGCACCAAAGAAACAAAACTACCTCAATTTTTAGACATTGATTAGGTACCGTCCGCAGCGGACCGCTGTCCATGGCCATGCCTCTCATCCGCTGTGGGATGTAATCCGGAAACCACGGGCCGGCTATCGCGGCCCACGGGCCCACCAGAGGCAACTTAAAATAGGGGTATCCCAAAAATTTTTTGGCTGGCTTAAACTCATTTTCAAAATTCGGCTTGCTTGCATATCGGCCTCTTTGAATGCCACCTTCAAAACCATACTGTTACGCGTAAGTTATCAGTGTTTTCAGGTGCTCTTCTGATCACACAAAAGATGACGTTCACATGACAAAAAATTTTTTTAAACAAGACGGTTCATGCAAGTTTGTTGGTGGCTAAAAGAAGTTCCAAAAAACAGATATTCATTGGGAGAAGTTGTGTTAAAATTCCAACTACCAAAAAAATTTTTAAACAGAGATAATTCTCAACACAATTGATTTATTTGTTAAATGTGGAGGGATTTAAGCAACAGAGAATAACCTACTGTAAATTGTATAGGAAGCAAATTCGACATAGATTGACAGAAACATTAAATCGATGAAAACTTGGCTACAAGTCTGAATCCGTTGGAATGGGTTAATGAAATGCTGAAGTTCTAAAAGTAAAATCTAGAGGGTGTAATCAATATTTTTTTGCAAGTTCTGACGTATGAAGTTCTCTTTATTTTTTTTTGTTCTTCCGCACGGGTTAATTATAAAAAGAAGTCAACTTTTAACACCTTATTTGTTATATTGCAATTTTCTATTTCCTGTCTACACTGGCGCGCTCATGTTTGATTAAATCACCATATAAACAAATTTTTTCATGGTGTGAGCTATAAATTACCTTCATTGAATAAAATAATTCATTAACAGAGAAAACGAACAAGAAATTCAGATTTTTCTGAAATGTTAATTTTTTGTAGGATTTTGTTATTTCCCTAGTGGAATTCACTCTGGATTATGAGACGTTTAAAAGCATAAATATGTTTTCCTTATGGATAGGGTGAGTGAATTTGCTGTTTAGCTTTGCAACAAGCTGCACGTTGGCCTATTTTAAAAAGTGTCTCGGCACTTATGTAATCGTTGAAAGACCGCGGGGACAAAATACTACGAACGGGATTCAAAAAAACGTAATTCTCGTTTTGAATTTTTTTTGCTTTACTTTGTTTTGTCATTGATTCAACCTCACTCAATAGACAAAAATATAATTCTAATACATTCATTGACCCCTCAATTTTGAAAAAAAAGAAGAACAAGGCCAAAGTTTGTCAAAAAAAAAAATTAAAACTTTTTTTTGATAAGGTCATTAAAAAAATCTATTTGCCAATGTCTGCATAAACTATAATAGGTTGATTGTATTTAGTCAATAAATCATCGCATAAAATAGAGCCGATAATCCGTCCCTTAAATTGACTGCGATAAATTACTACATTTAAAGAAAAGAATTTCAGAACCCAAAGTTTAGATAAATTGACAACGGATAACTGTGAGTGAACTCCTTGTGTTTCTTAGCTCTCAGATTTTTTTATCAGTTTCAGGGGGCCCGGTTCATCGAAAAAACAGGAACCTCTTCCAGCTCAATAATATGGAGTCAGACCTAAGAAAACATAACTCCAGTAAATTTTTATCCAAAGTAGGAACAACTTTTCTGTTGTCTAGATTTTTTTGCCAATGTTTTATTTGGAAAAAATATAAACAACCAATAATATAAAAAACAAACACCTAAAAGCAACACAAGCAAAATGAATGAGGGACTAATTTTTCCGAAAAACAATTTAAAAAGCATCGACTAATTAAAAACAATAACTATAGACAGATATTGTCTGTTGGATTGAAAATATATCAAGTTCACTTTCAAGTGTTATTGTGTACTAAATTTTTGTTATCGACATCATACAAACAAGATGCTAAACATCCTGAGTTTTGCTTGAAAAAAACTTTCTGTTTAAACTTTCCCCTCTGTTGATAGTTTTAAATTTTGTCATAAAGAAAAAGGCTTTGGAGTATGAAAGTGATGAAAGCGATCATAACAATTTAAAGGAGCAAAAAGTGCATAGTGAACGCCGGATGAAGCTTCGCAACGAGGAATTCATATGAAACTCTTCTGAATGGGATCACGTGGGATGTTCCAGTCCCAAGCTTGCTGTCAACTGCAATCCGGTGTTCCGTTGCCCAAACCATGTCAACTTCTTATCATTTTCAGCTTCGTCTATTTCAAGCAAAACAATCCCACATACAAGAATTTTTACTCACAAAAGTTCTCGGCGCTGCACCTAAATAGATCCCAAAGCAATCCGTTGAACAACCAAATCCTCTCAAACGATTTTTAAGACTTTGCACCCAACAAACGAGAGCTCGAGCAGGTTTATAAAGAAACTTTTCATTGATGATCATACTTCTTTGTGATAAACAGACACAAAATGGACAAAAACTTATCAATTGTTTTCTGAAATTTTGGAATTCTTTTGCTTAAAAGGCAACGTTGTTAGGGTTAAAGCTTTAGACAGGAGCAAATTTTCCTCATCCAATTATCCCATGCGTGATATCATTTTGTGATCAAACCGCTGACTAGGCAGTTTAAAAATTTCGGAAATTTTTCTTGACAAAATTTTCTTGAAGCCAATGCACTGCAAAAAATACAGAGAAAATACTTTAATGGAAAAAAGATGACCTGCAAAAATTAAACATATTCTTCAAAGAAGAAAAAAATATCAAAAACATATTAGTGCGTAACTTTGATAAGGGAACTTCTCTCCTATAATTGAAAACATAATTACAATGGTAGTTAAAAGGGTGGCCATAAAAACCATAGAAGCCACCATCCGTCCAACTACGACACCAAATCATGCAAGCATGTTACAAGATTCGCAGAAAAATCAAGCAACATGGAGAAAGCCTTAATTGAAATATGCCATCAAGCCGAGCACCAAAAAATTCCTGATGAAGCTCTTGAAAAAAAACAAGCGATGATGAAAATTTGGGTTATCAGTTTATTGAATTGAGCACGTTAGTTTGGGATCTCTGCTCGATTGTGATGCTGCCGACAATGAAACTCTACCTCGTAATAGACAAAGAGTTCTTGAAAATATAACGGAAATGCTTCTGATTGAAGTTCTTTCAACCAAACTTTAAACACAAAATCCAACTCTTTGGTAGTCCGAGGATGCTTGTAATGAACCACCCAGCGAAAATCACATCGCCTTCACAATGTACAATACAGCATCACTCCCATTCATTGACTTGATGAGCATCTCGAACAATACGCAAAACTGGAACGCAAATAACGGCAAAGCGGTAGCCTGTTTGAAAAAGCTGCTGCTGTTTTCACGATTTAATCAGATCACCGTCATTCTTGCGGATTCAAAAAATTTTATCTGATTATACAGAACCCCAGAAAACACAGAGCTTGCAAAAATTTAAGAGCAACTGCCACCAAAACTGTAGACGTCTATCGTGTGCTGGTGTATGTCCACGACGGGGAAAATTTCCGTAAATCCTTCCTTAAGGCAAATAAAAAATCTAGCAATCCCCAACGATCCCCCTTTGCAATTCCTAAAAAATTGCAAAAACATTTTCGCAAAAACAAACTTTAATCGTGATTTACAGCAGTTGAACAGCAAAGACATCGGGGAAACTTATGATTCTCCGGTTGTTCTATTGGACGTTGACTGAAAACTTGGAAACTTAATCTGGCCCGTCACTTACGAGTTCCGCGAGTTGTACTCGTTCTCAACCCAAAAGTTTAGACTCAACATCAAGGAAGCACTGGTCACCAAGCCAACCACGCTCTTTCGATCGCTGCTTTCGAGCCTATTGGGATGGAGAATCCTACTAAAATCCATCTTATAGATTAAAGATTTGCACAACAGCAAAAAACCGAAAGACCGCTCAACTTAGTCCGATAAGAACCTGAAAACAAGAGACTCCGTACGTAACCTGAGCATAGAACAAAATTCGCATGATCCGATTATCATTGGATTGTCAATGGATTGGCTCATATGAAAAAAGACTTGAAATGGCTCTCTGGTGAACTAATGAAATGATTCGGCTTGTTGATGACCAAACGGGAAGGCCGTGACGTTTTTTGCAATCAATGCCACATTCGACTTCAAGAGAACACTTTTTGACTGAACTTGCGCAGAAAATTTTGT
Organism: Convolutriloba macropyga; assembly: GCF_964194025.1. NCBI lineage: Eukaryota > Metazoa > Xenacoelomorpha > Acoela > Convolutidae > Convolutriloba > Convolutriloba macropyga. The sequence continues at coordinate 65,095,676 of NC_134468.1, forward strand.
ACCAGCCATAAGTCTTAATTTTCAGATGAGGTTGTTACACTCATATGCGTCGAACTGCAAAGCCAGATATGATTGCAAAGTTGATGCATGAAGTTGAAGTTGAGCTTTCCCTCTCATTTGCTAGCAATAAAGCTGTTTTACAACATATCTGCTCGCACTCATGACTTAGCTAGCTTGATTTGACATCGAAGCAAATATCATATGAGTGTGTTTATTTGGCAGAACTCTCCTCGACTTGAAAATTTTTAATCCGTAGGCCAAGTCATGCCCAAAAGAACCCAAGGAAGCCCTCAACTACTATAGAGGCACTTTAAAATCTAAAACATCACAAACCACCCATTGGAACCTGAAAAGGCGGATTTTGAATCCGCTGTTGTTTACCAGTATCTGCAACACACGTAATAAAAAAGGAACACTATCTCAGAAAAAGACGGTATATACTTTGATGCAATTAACATCCTACAATAACACAGCTAAAAATTCCACACTCCTCCGCAAAGAAGTCGCACTCCTATCTCTCAGACTGCCTTAATTTTAAAAGAGTAACTGAGATTGATCAAATCTATCGTGTTGCCTGTAAGTTTGAAACACAGATCGTGTTTGCGGTAAAATTTTTATACGCTGACCTAATGTTTTTGTTGGGGCTCATTGATCTGCTCATTCGATGAATCATAAAATGAAGCTCTTGGAAACGTGGGAATGGTAGGAAGCAAAGTAGAATTGTCGTAACTGAGAGCACTGGTGCCAAGAATCCATCTATTTGCTTTGCGTTGTACGCTTTCGACTACAATGAAGTCAGGTTTGTTGGTCTTCCATATTGAAGATGCAAAGCTAATAATTGGAACTACATAACTAATAAACGTGTTTTTTGTCAGTTCTGTTTGACAAGTTTTTCTTTAACCCAAAGAGGGTTTTGAGTGCCATTTGCATTGATTTTTGGGATCAATGGCCTTTGAAAAGGAATCAAGGGATCAACGTAATTTAGCTCAGTGCAAGCTGTAGTCGGATGCATTGAGCAGCTGCAGATTGCACATTCAAAAGTTGCTTCGTTTTTTGCAACTTTCACACGTTTTGCTACAGTTATTTGCTGACTTAGAACTTCTTGTGTTTGCCATAGACAAAAATATCGAGGAACAACCCAAGAGAATAAGTTGGAAGGGTGGCTGGAGGGAGATGAGTTCCCAGCCAAAGGAGTCAAGGAACAACCCATGAGCCTAAAGCGCATGATGATGCGAGAAAACTCAGCTTATATAGAAGGGTGTCCTTCTTGGCTTCCTTGCGCTGTACGTGTGACCTTCTTATAGTACCTCGTTTTTTGAAAAGACGTTGGACAAGCTAACAATCAAGGTTTTTAGCTCTTGGTCGTGGAACTGATGAATCTTAGGACACTTTTTAACAATCCTTTCCTGAGACTGCCTAGAAAGACTAAGGATATGAGCCGAGACGTAAACGACAAAATTGCAGTGTTTTCCGTTTATGAAAGATATTGGGAGCTCCTTCACGCTCGCAGAAAACAAAACAATAGAGGTTTGGTAGTTTGTCTAATGCTTCAATGAGCACTTGTTCCGACAATTTTGAAATTGACGGCGTATCCATAGTTACTAGACATGACACAGAAAGGTCATTGATGTTCACTAAAAAAAGTAGGATCAATAACAAGTTTTGGGGCACTCTACTATGAGCACAGAGTTCAGATGAGATGACGTTGCATGTTTCTATTTTTTGTCGTGAAAGTAACTGCAAACAAGAATGAGGCCCGCTTTCTGTGTTCTAAAGATGTACAATTTATTGAGATGCAGCTCGTGCTTTACCTTTTCAAAGGCCTTTTTAAACCCAATGCATATGCTATGTAAATAGGTTATTTTTGAGAATCGTAATTCGGGAAAATTTTGTGCATGTAATGAGTGCGATTATTGATTGTGGGCGTTTTCTGCTGAAACAGTGTTGCATTGGGGACAGTTGAGGTTATAGGGTCAAGTAGAGTTTATCAAAGATCAACTTTTCTGGTATTTCTGAGACTGCGGCTGAAAAACTGATGAAACGATAGTTAGTTGGCTGTATTGCTCTTTCAAGGCTGGCATACATTTGTTGGCGGTTGTGTTGAAAATTTTGTACAATGAACTCGCTATGGAAAAAGCTAACAATTTAAAAACAGTGCTGCTGATTCTGTCGGATCCATTGTTTTTATTGGGTATCTAGGTAATGCACAGTTTACTCAATTTCATGATTACTAAAGCAGAAACTTGTTAGAAAAGCTTCTCTTTGACTTCTGGTAGTGCAAGCCGCTCTGTATTCAGAATATGCGAATACTGATTAAAAGCTAAAATCAAAGAAGTCGAAAATTAAACTTTTTTCTAGATTAGTGTGTGCTAATTGGTTGTCGGATACAATTTCATTTGATACGAAATGAATCTTCGAGAGACTTTCAAAGTGTTCATGTAATTCAGAGAACCTAAATTTTGTGAAAAATTCTTTTTCAAATTCATTCTGATCTTTTAAAAGAGAAACAAATAGGTCGGACTGTGCTCTTTTATTTTTTATTCCTAGAATAGGTTTTGCAGATATGCAGTTTTTAACTTGCAGTGTTAACAATTTTTGATTTTGTGTGAGGACTCTGATGATTCCCATGGTGCGAGCGTTGCGCATTGTTTAATTTTCCTGAAAACGAAGACTTGTACAACATCATAGAACTATTGATACCATTGTTCCACAAGAAAATCCACATTGCGGAAGCAATAGGGACTGAAAGGATGATATTGAAAGATTTCATTCATTCCGTTCCAATTTGCGTGTTGCCAGCAAAAAGTAGCGAATTTAAGTTTCCATTTTGTAGATGTCATACATCATCAATTAATTTAGTGCAGTAAATTTATTATACGATGTACTTATTTTATTTTAGTGTACTTATTCCTGAAAGGCATGTATAGATGTCGAGTGTAGTTCATTGTTATTTCAGGCGCTAGTCTGTTACCTTAAATCCCGCATCGGGAAAATTGTTTTTCATGTTTGTTGTGACTTCTGAGATATCATTTTACTTTCAGTATCACTCTCTTAGTTTTTGCATCTCGCGAACAGTTGCATAAATATTTTATTCTTCACTGGTCGTCTTTACTAGTCAAGTAAACTAGACAAGTATTTATCAAGCAATTCGCTATGCGAATTCATTTATAAACTGTGCTAAGCGCACCCGCCGCGCAAGTTATTAGAGTAGAAACATAATTGTAACTCGCGACTCAAGATCAAGTACATTAGCTCATTTGTGTACGAAAACCTAAAAGCGGACCCCACCTGGCATTGAGCCCTTTTGAGAAAAACCTAGTGCTGATCCCCCACTGAAGTAGGAGCAGTGGCATATGCAGGCTAAATTGGCTCTCCTTGCGAAGGAAAATATTGCTTTAGACACTCTACTGGAACCGAAACCGGAAACAGTACAATTACCACTTGAACCCATCTATGAGAATACAATAACAGGATCGTCGGCACAATCGGAGAGGGAAAGACTAGCAAGGAACGCACAACTGAAAATGAATTGGGAAAATCGCTGCCAGAAACAAATGGAGATAGGAGTCATATGTGGGGACAAATCGTGGGCACAGGCAAACCGAAAAACTGTGCCAATGCTATATCTCATTTTGGTCACCAAGGGAAGACGAATTGTTTGTAACACGAATCCGCACCTCAAGATGGACATCCTAACAACAGCAGAACTTTGGAACATCATGGAGGCCACATTTATCCGCCAACGAAACATTACATTTGATAGGTATATGCTTCTTACTACCAAATGGTCGAAAGGAGAATCTATCGAGCACTTCTTTGGCAAATTGAAGGAATTATCCGAGAATTGTGAACTCGGAAGCCAAGAGGACACTCTGATTAGAGACTTGTCTATTGCAAACATGCAAGACCCAGAAATTCAGAGGGAGTTACTACGAGAAACACTTGAACCAGCTCAAGCTCTGCGTCTGGCCATAAATATTGAACTAGGACAAAGAAATCAACTGCAAATCACAAATTCGCAACCCGCATCGCATGTTAACGCGGTAACTTCCCAACGATCTTTTCGACAACCAAATCAACGGCCAACAACTTCTACCTTCACTCGACCATCAAATCAACTATGCAGAAATTGTGGCTTAACTTGATCAGCAAACCACAAGGACAAGTGTATTGCAAGGGGCAAGACCTGTAATAACTGTGGTTTGCAAAATCATTTTTCACGAGTGTGCCGAAAATCGAAGTCCTCATCAATTAAGCCAACTCGCTCGAATGTTAACTCTGTTGAAGACATCCCAACTGATCAGACGGTGAACGCAATCCAAAAAATGGACTATAACCCCCAATGCGAATCTGAATACGATAGCTCAGATGATAACATGGTCGCCAGCATTGCAAGTAACTCTATACAAATCGAACCAAAGAATACTACGTTACAAATTGGAAATACCCAAGTAGGACTACTCATTGACTCAGGCAGTGTGTGTAGTATCTTGACCGAGTCTCTTGCTGCGGAAATAGTGGACAATTCTCCTCTTGCCCGATGGTTGATGACAACACCCCCTCAGGAACTCAAAACGTTCGCAAATGAACCCATAAATGTTATGGGTATGATACAAGCACCAATAGCAAGCAAGGGGTGGCGAATCGAAGACGCTGAATTTGTGGTAGTTCGTGACGAACTAAGAGCACCAATTCGTTGAGATTTGTTTGACGCTCTCAGAATCTCGGTTACTCAAACCCCAAACTCAATTGAAGGTAGTATGGTCAACGCAATCACACCTCAATGTCCATTCAAAGCTCGCATTGCAAAGCAATTTCCACAACTCATTTCTCGTATTGGTCGGTCAAAAATACATATTGTTAAATCTAATTTTCATAAAATTCTTCAACCAAAACATCAAAAGGGTAGAAGAGTACCCATTAATCTACAAGAACGAGTCAATAGTGAAATTAAAAAACCTCTTGAAGAAGGATAAATAGAAAAACTGAATAACTGTTCTGATCAGTATTTTATTTCACCTATAGTAATTACAGTCAAACGAGATCAAACAATAAAGTTAGCATTGGATTCCAAAGTTCTTAATAAATCTATACACAAAAATAAGTATCAGATGCCGAATTTTGAAACACTTATGGATTCCAAATCACAATTAATAACAGACTATAAAACAGAACAAGCAGATAAAATATACTTCTCTTTTATAGACCTCAAATACGCGTACAGTCAACTGAATCTCCACCCCGAAACTGCTGAACACTGTAATTTCATTATTGTAAGCGGTGATATGACAGGCACGTATCGTTTTAAAACTGGATTTTATGGCCTCACTGACATGCCTGCCGATTTCCAAAAGGCAATGGATTACACGTTAATCGGCCTCAAAAATACATTTTGTTTCTTGGATGACGTCTTAACTGTGAGTAAAGGTTCTGAAGAAGATCATTTTCAACTTGTAGTAGATTGTCTTATGAAACTGGATGCAGATAACCTCCGAATTAATCTCCCTAAATGTCATTTTGCGAAGCAAGAAATCTCCTGGTTAGGCTATAATATTACTCAATCGGGGAAATCACCAATCGAATCTAAACCACTGTCTATTCTGTCACTACAGCCACCTAATACACTTAAAAATTATGTTCCTTCTTAGGCTTAGTCCACTATATTAGTAAATTTATTCCCAATCTAGCTCAACTCTGCCAAGCTTTAAGACACCTCCTTCGTAAATCAACTAAATACATTTGGACTGACGATCACACTACACATTTCATTGCAATAAAAACACGACTAGCAAATCATACAGAAAATATTCACTATAACCCGCAACTCGAAACACGAATTAAATGTGATGCCTCTCGCTCCGGATTCGGAGCAGCACTAGAACAACTAACAGTTGATGGTTGGAAGCCAATCTTTTTTGCATCCAGATTTTTAAATAGTAATGAAGAACGTTATAGTATTAACGAACTGGAACTTCTCGGAGTGGTATGGTCTATAGAATATTTTAAAAATTATCTTTAGGGTAAAGAATTTTCTATTATCACCGATCACCGAGCACTTCTCTCAATTTTGAAAGAACATATATCAAACAAAAGTTTTAATAGTCGTTTATCACGATGGGTTGATCGTCTTTTACTTTACCAGTTTAAAATAGAACACTTGCCAGGCGCAAAGATGGGACTTGTTGATTAAATATCACGTAACCCATATCAACCGGCAAAATATATTTCTAAATACGACGAGGAATTTCTAGTCGCAACATTATCAAGCATACACCCTGATTCAAAATTAATTCAACAAAAACACAACATTTCAGCTCATAAACTTACTAAACTATATCACGATAATGAGTATGAAATACAAAATTCCACCAAACCTACTGATCAAGTATTGAGTATAGATTATGCTAAACCTAAATCCCAAACAAAAGCTAAAAAACCACTCGCTATGCAAAATCATAGCTTGAAACCATTCATAAATCAAAACTTTAATTTTGATAGCGATCCCGCTAAGCGCGTACGCTTAACAAATTATAATTCAGCACTAGCTACGCGAGAAAACCATTCTACTTTGTCCTCTTTTAAAATCAATAATCAGCATAGAGAGCACACCTTGCGCGTACGCTTAACTCAAAATATTAAATTTCTCGCTGATCAAATTTATAATCCAGATTTCAGTCATACTAATCGTATGAATTTTACTAGTGCACATGCTAGGCGAGTACATTTAACTCAAAATCAATTAGTATCTGCACAATCATATCATACTCCAAAAGTAACCACTCCCAAATACACTAACTTTAATCCTGATTTCGCAGCGCGAGTACGCTTTCCTCATAGCAAATTAACACCCGCAGGGCATAATACCCTATTAAGTAATCAACAGAATATATCACATAGTTCAAACGCCTCTTTTGCAATGCATGTTAACAATTACCAAAATAGATCTCAATTTGCGCCGCATAGTCTACCTATTGTAACTACACCACTACAAATTGAGTCTCAAATACTGGAAATAAGTCACTCGCTTACCAAAATAAGCCCCAATTTACTCAACTAAATCACTCTCACTTGTCAATCACAAATAAGCCTCACATTCCTACCTTATTTAGTTCTTCAAACTCACATATTTTAAATAATTCACGTGCTCAATTGACAAACAATAAAAAGTCGCTTTTTGCTCAAATTCTACCTGATATTCAGTTGTCTTCCTCTTTGTCAATTAATTTAATTGAAAAATCTAAAACCTCATCCAAATTGAGTCAGCAAGCATCATCTATGAAAAGAAAATCAGCCTCAACTCGAGCAAATAGAGCTTCGCCTCGCGTATCTTTCACTGACAACCCAACAATCATTACGCCGCGCCGATGCTCCTCGCATTCCAACCTCAGCACCCCACTCACGGATAGTCCCCAAGTGATTTCATTTGAGAAAGTGGTAGGCAGAGTATTAAACAAAGGGTTGATTGCCTCCCAGACAAGCAAGGACGCCGTTCTAAAAGAGGTTCGGGATTGCATCAACAGGTCAGATGAGGAACAACTCAAAGCTCTCAACCCAAATTTCCACAGCTATTGGCGTGATCTTCAAGTCAGTAGCGGGTGCGTATGCTTGGATGAGAAGGTGGCCATCCCGAACGCCCTCAAAGATGCACTAATCGAGGATCTGCACGCGAGTCACCCGGGCAGCTGGGGAATGGTATGTATGGCCCAGCACTGCTGGTGGCCATACATAAATCGTGACCTGCTAGTCAAAACCATATAGTGCAATTCTTGCACTGCCATCGGTAAAAATATAAAACCTGTTATTCCTGCCAAACAATTCAAAGCACATACACCATGTATAGTCCCAAATCAAGAAATACAAATAGATTTTGCAGGACCTATAAATAACGAAAAAGAACATGAAATTCATATTTTAACATGTATTGATAGATTTTCGAAATACCCTTCTGCAGAAATCTTTGAAAACGCGAATGCATCGAAGGTAATGAAATTTTTGGATAATTATATACATACTCATGGAGTCCCCCGTTCTTTAAGAATAGATCAGGCTCGTTGCCTTATAGGTAATCAAGTAAAGAACTTCTGTACGAAAAACAATATTACTTTAATACCAGCACCGGCAAATTACCATCGCGCAATAGGCTTAGTGGAAAGACTTATTAGTACAATAAAACAACGCTTAGCAAGTATAAAAGAGGCAAACAAAGAATTAAGTTCTTTCACCGTTAAAGCCGCATTAAAATCAATTATATACCAGCTCCGCATATGCAAACATAAAACAACTAAGCTTTCGCCATTCGAATCACATTTTGGGCGCAAAGCAAATACACCGCTTAGCAATATAAGTACAAAACCAAATTCGTCTGATTTAAGTTATGAAAAATTTTGAATCATTATTTAGATGAAGAAACGGTTACGCCTAACGAATTGTTGCCTGAAGAGCACTGGGGAAATGATTGCAGCGATGATGAAAAAGAACGTAAGATGTGCAAGGCTACAAGAGATGCCACCACTCGTGAACGACTCGCTGCTGATAACGAGTCTCGATTTCTCCGCACTACCAAAGCACATCGAGCAATTCCACTAAAAGAACATGCCGTGCAGATAAACATTGCTCGAAAGAAGCATGCTCACAAGTGGTCCAAAAAGAATCTTGACAGGCTGTAAGAGGTATTGGCCCCAGGATCTGTCGTTCAAAAAACGGACCAATATACCTCAGTAATAAGCGAGCCTGGAAAAGTAGAGGTAACAGTTCGCAATAGCGATATTGCAAAATTTGGTACCCGCGAAGAACGTAAGACAAAACTCATGGAGTACGTGAATCGTAGACGACGCATCCACGAAAAATCAACAGAGGCTAAAATATTTAGCCACATCAAAGAGTCGACCCGTATACAAAAAGGAGACCGTAAGATGAAACACCGTAAACGGGAAACGGGGACGGGGAGGGGTGTATCATCCACTAAATCAAATATTGCTCGTGCGATGCGTGTACGCATGCCCAAAATACCAGAAAATTTCGCACCGCAAGAATTACCCGCTATTTAAGACAATGCTCCCGAACAGAAAATTACAACTACTGAAGTGTTAATTGCTCCTCCTCCAACAAATAAACAATTAGAATAGGCCATCGCATCTACATCGGCCCCAGCAGCAGCCCTACAACAAGTTCAGTCACGAACTCCAAAAAGGACCTGGAAAAGTCCAAAATGTTATGGCTACGATATGGAAAAACGATACCCAAATTTTGTTCAGCCTCGAAGAAAGCGACGGGCAGGCGATGTTGAGTCAGTACAACCTTCGATAGTGCAAAAAATTGTGGATACTGCATCGCGAGTTGAACCAATCGAAAATGAGTTCCCCTCGCCTATCGTTGGACAAGTATCCCCAACAGATCCTCGCATCCGACCAGCGGATCACACTTCGTCAAATGAACTCATAATTGATGAAAAAGATTTGTAAAAACTTTGAAAAGCTAAAACTCGATATATTATTATATATGACTAGCTTTGATAACCAGTATATTTATTGTTGATAACTATTTAACCGGTGAATAAGTATTAATTTTATCCATATTGTTATTAAAATTTTATTCTGCGCAATTTTAATTCTCATTAAAGACGGAGAAATTTCATACATCACCAATTAATTTAGTGCAGTAAATTTATTATACGATGTACTTATTTTATTTTAGTGTACTTATTCCTGGAGGGCATGTATAGAAGTCGAGTGTAGTTCATTGTTATTTCATGCGCTAGTCTGTTACCTTAATTCCCGCATCGGGAAAATTGTTGTTCATGTTTGTTGTGACTTCTGAAATATCATTTTACTTTCAGTATCACTCTCTTAGTTTTTGCACCTCGCGAACAGTTGTATAATTAACTTATTCTTCACTAGTGGTCTTTACTAGTCAAGTACACTAGACAAGTACTTATCAAGCGATTCGCTAAGCGAATTCATTTATAAACTGAGCTAAGCGCACCCGCAGCGCAAGTTAGCAAAATAGAAACATAATTGTATCTCACGACTCAAGATCAAGTACATAATCTCATTTGTGTACGACAGTAGGCTAGCCCTTTTATGGTTAGCGCTGTTTTCAGCCAAATCTTAAAACAGTTAGGAAGGTGGTCAGATGAATTGAGGTTCGCAGGAAGTTGTCAGCTGTAATGCAAGTGAGTTTTTGAGTTGGGTGTGGATGAAGAATGTGCAGCATTTTTTCCATTTCAGCGCGTATTTTTTGTTCAAAACTAAGCGTTGAGAGTCCGCCCAAAAGAATTTTTTCATCAGAAAATGTTGATTTTGGCTAATTCTTTTTGGTTTGCGTGAAGTTGATAATCAACTAGTATTAAAACAAGAGGGGCACCAAAATTTCTCATTTCTTCAATTTCATGAACGATAGAAGCTCAACTAATTTGCATGTATCTCAACTGAACAAACTACCCTGGTGTACAGTAAATGAAGCAGATAACCAGTGGATTTTACTAAGGTAATTCACAAGAGGGAATGGTTTCGGATGTAGCTATTAACTCTCCTCCATGCCTTAAAATTCCATTATTGCTCATTCTGTTTTTTTTTCTGAAGATATCACAACGCGGTATGGAAAGACTTGGATTGTGGATGGTTTCTGTTAAATGTTTCTGTAAGGCACAGAACTTTGTACTGATTTGATAAACGAATGGCATTTGAGAAATTTGTTCGTCTGGTACTCAAGTAAACTGCGCTTGTTCTAAACAAGAATTTCAATAAACACTGAGATTCAGTCTTCTGGTTGTTCAGATTCAGTTGAAATGCCTTCGTTGCATTTATCATTTTTACGGACAAAGAGTCAGCCATATCAACTTCGCCTGCTGTTGGGATCAGAGCCCAGAATGATTATTCCCACCTTCCTACTTGTTATTTATTTTATAGTTCAGATTACTCCCTAAATAGTTGTCGACTGGGTAAGATTGGTTGCGTGAATGTCTCGAGTTTTTTGCAGATGAAAAGATAAGTATTGTTGGTTTTTCCATAATCGCAAAATTGGACAAAACGAAGGATGTGGTTAATCTCAGTTTTTACTTCAATATGAGCTATTTTCTTTTGGACCTTGTCATACATCATAAATTAATTCAGTGCAGTAAATTTATTATACGATGTACTTAATTTATTTAGTGTACTTATTCCTGAGGGGCATGTGTACAAGTCAATGTTATTTCACATGCTAGTCTGTTGTTCCCATCTCCCATAGCGGGAAATTATTGTTCACGTTTGTTATGACTTCTGGAATATCAGTTGCCTTAATTTTCATTCTCTTAGTTTTGCACTTCGCGTACAGTTGCTCAATTTAACTTATTCTTCATTAACTGTCTTTACGGATCAATTAAAGTAGACGAATAGTCACCAAGCGATTCGCTAAGCGGATTCATTTAGAAATTGTGTAAAGCGCACTCACCGCGCAAGTAGGACATAAAATATAAACGCAACTCGCGACTCAAGATTAAGTACGCAATCTCAATTGCGTACGACATGGCGCATTCAGCAACTCAGAAACGGACCCCACTTGGCATTGAGCCATTTTGGGATAAACCTAGTGTAGACCCTCCGCTGGGAAAAGTGGCAGATGCAGGCTAAGTTAGCTCTTTTTGCGAATGAAAATATTACCCTAGACACTTTGTTGGAACCAAAACCCGAAACAGTGCAACTACCACTTGAAACGATCTATGAGGATACGATAACAGGATCATCGGCACAGTCGGAGAGGGAAAGATTGGCGAGGAACGCTCAATCAAAAATGAAGTGGGAAAATCGGTGTCAGAGACAACTGGAAATAGGAATAATGTGCGGAGACAAACCATGGGCACAGGCCAATCGAAAGACTGTGTCAATGCTATATGTCAGTTTGGGCACTGAAGGACGTCGAATTGTTTGTAGCCAAAACCCACACCTCAAGATGGACAGTCTCTTAACAGCAGACCTTTGGACAATCATGGAAGCAGCATTTATTCGTCAGCGCAAAATCACATTTGATAGGTACGTACTTCTCACCACAAAACAGACAAGAGGAGAATCTATCGAACATTTCTTTGGAAAATTGAAAGAACTTTCTGAAAATTGTGACCCCGGGAGTCAAGAAGATACTCTTATCAGAGACTTATTTATTGCAAATATGTTAGATCCGAAAATTCAACGGGAATTGTTGCAAGAAACTCTAGAACCAGCCCAAGCATTACGTTTGGCCATAAATATGGAATTAGGTCAAAGAAACCAACTACAAATTACAAACTCGCAATCTGTTCCGCAAGTTAATGCAGTAATTCCTCAACGATCTTTTCGACCACCGAATCAACGGCCGACTACATCTAGTTTTCCTCGATCACCAAATCAACTCTGCAGAAACTGTGGTTTAACTTGGTCAGCTAATTATAAAGTCAAGTGTATTGCGAGAGGCAAGACTTTCAATAACTGTGGTCTCCAAAATCAATTTTCGCGAGTGTGCAGGAAACCGAAGTCGTCATCAAATAAACCCGCCCGATCTAATGTTAACTCTGTTGAAGAAACTCCAACTGACCAAACGGTAAACGCCATACAAAATATGAATTATAACTCGCAATGCGAATCAGACTACGGTAGCTCAGATGACAATATGGTCGCTAGCATCGCAAGTAACGCAATACAGATCGAACCAAAGAACACCATCTTACAAATTGGTAATACCCACGTTGGACTTCTCATTGATTCAGGCAGTGTATGCACTATTTTACCCGAGTCTCTTGCTTCGGAGATTGTGGAAAATTCTCCAGTTGCTAGTTGGCTGATGATAGCGCCTCCCCAGGAACTCAAAACATTTTCAAACGAACCCATAAACGTGACGGGTATGATACAGGCACCAATTGCGAGCAATGGATGGCGACTTGAAGAAGCTGCATTTAAGGTAGTCCGTGACGTGCTAAAACCACTAGTGGGTAGAGATCTATTTGACGCTCTCGGAATATCAGTAACTCAAATCCCAAAAAATGAAGGTAGTATGGTCAACACTATCACATCTCAATGTCCATTTAAAACACGTATTGCAAAACAATTTCCTCAACTTATTACACGTATTGGTCGCTCAAAAATACACATTGTTAAATCTAAATTCCATCGAAATTTTCAGCCAAAACACCAAAATGGTAGAAGAGTACCCATTAATTTAAAAGAACGAGTAAATAATGAAATTAAAAAAAACTTCTTGAAGAGGGACATATAGAAAAACTGAATAACTGTTCTGACCAAAACTTTATTTCACCTATTGTAATCACAGTCAAACAAGATTAAACCATAAAGTTAGCATTAGATTCTAAAACTCTTAATAAAGCAATACACAAGAACAAATATCAGATGCCAAATATTGAAACACTTATGGATTCCATATCACAAATAATCACAAACTACAAAACAGAACCAGCGGAACAAATATTTTTCTCTACTACAGATCTTAAGTATACATACAGCCAACTAAACCTACACCCTGAAACTGCTAAACACTGTAATTTTAATATTGTAAGTGGTGACATGACAGGCACATATCGATTCAAAACGGGATTTTACGCTCTTACAGACATGCCTGCCGAGTTTCAGAAGGCAATGGATTACAGCTTTATTGGTTTTAAAACTAAATTTTGTTTCCTAGACGACATCTTAATTGTAAGTAAAGGTTCTGAAGATAATCACTTCCAACTTGTATTAGATTGTCTTAAAAAACTGGACGCAGATAATCTTCGAATTAACCTTCCTAAATGCCACTTTGGGAAGCAAAAAATTTCCTGGTTAGGATATAATATAACTCCATCTGGGATATCGCCACTCGAATCTAAAACATCCTCTATTATGTCATTGCAACCACCTAATACACTTAAAAAATTACGCTCATTTCTCGGTTCAGGCCACTATATTAGTAAATTTATTCCCAATCTAGCTCAACTCTGCCATCTTTTAGGACCTCTACTTCGTAAGTCAACTAAATACATTTAGACTGACGCTCATACGCTACATTTTTATGCCATAAAAACTCGCATAGCAAATCATACAGAAAACATTCACTATAACCCCCAACTCGAAACACGAATCAAATGTGATGCTTCTCGTTCCGGATTGGGAGCAGCACTAGAACAACTAACAGTTGATGGTTGGAAGCCAATCTTTTTTGCATCCAGATTTTTAAATAGTAATGAAGAACGTTATAGTATTAACGAATTAGAACTACTTGGGGTAGTATGGTCCATAGAATTTTTTAAAAATTATTTAGATGGTAAAGAATTCACTGTTATCACTGATCACCGCGCATTACTTTCCATTTTAAAAGAACATCGATCAAATAAAAGTTACAATAGTAGGTTATCACGATGGGTTGATCGTCTTCTGCCTTATCAATTCTCAATAGAGCATCTACCTGGCGCGAAGATGGGACTAGTTGATTACATATCTCGAAATCCATATCAACCAGCAAAAAGTGTTTCCAAATATGATGAGGAATTTTTAGTTGCAACGTTATCAAGCATACATTCTGATGCTCAATTACTTCAACGAAAACACAACCTCTTGGCTCATTCACCTCATAAATTATATATTGATAATGATGGTGAAAATAAAAATTCCACCACTAATACTGAACAAGTTTTAACTATAGATTACGTAACACCAAATCCTCAGACAAAAATTCATGAATTACTCGCCCCGCGAAACAATAATTCAAAATTATGTTCAAAACAAACTTCTAATTTAGACATAAAGTCCGCCCAGCGTGTACGCTTAACAACTGTTAGTTCAAATCTCGCGGCGCGAAAATACAACTCTAATGTAACCTCCCTTAAATTCAATCATCAGTATAGTAAACACGCCTCGCGCGTACACTTAACCGATAATACTAAATCATTCGCGGATCAATAACATAACTCATTTTTTCATTCCACTAATAGTAATAATTGTACTAGTGCACATGGTCAGCGAGTACATTCAACTCAAAATGATTCCGTATTCGCACATACATATCCTACTTCAAAAGTCAACACTTCTAAATTAATTAACATCACTTCCGATCTCGCATCGCGAGTACGCTTTTCTTTTAACAAATTAACACCCGCCAGGCATAATACTTTATTAAATACTCAAAAGACTCAAATGCATTCCTCAGATGCCTCTTTTGCAAAGCAAGTTACTAAATACCCAATTCATTCTAAATTTGCGTCACATAGTCTACCATTTACAACTAATGCTGTACAAATTGAGCCTCAAATGCTTGTAAAAACAAGAAAAGCGTCACTCGCTTACCAAAATACTTCCAAATTTGCTCCAATAAGTCGCTCTCACTTGTCAATCAAAAATCAGCCTCAAATTTCTACCTCTTTCAGTAAGCCACACTCAAATACTTTAAATAACTCACGTGCTCAATTAACAAACAACAAACAAGTGCTTTTTGCCCAAACTCAACCTGAAATTCAGTCGTCTTCCTCTTTGTCAATTAATTTAATTGAAAAAACTCAACTCTCATCAACAATGAGTCAACAAGCTTCATCTCTAAAGGGAAAATTAATCTCCTCCCGACCAACAAGAGCTTCGCCCCGCGTATCGTTTTCAGACAATGCAACCACAAGTACGCCACGCAGATCCTCCTCTCATTCAAATCTATGCACCCCACTAACGGATAGCCCCCAAGTAATGTCTTTTGAGAGAGTGGTGGGAAAAATGTTCAGCAAAGGGTTAATCGCATCACTCACAAGCAAGGATGCAGCTCTGAAGGAGGTTCGGGACTGTATAATACGGGGAGATGAAGAACGACTAAAGCCCCTCAACCCGTATCTCCATAGCTATTGGCGGGACCTTCATGTGACTGGTGGGTGTGTTTGTATGGACGAGAAGGTGGCCAATCCGAATGCGCTCAAAGATGCCCTCATTGACGATTTGTATGCGAGTCACCCAGGTAGCTGGGGGATGGTATGTATGGCTCAGCACTGCTGGTGGCCATACATGAATCGTGATTTGCTTGTCAAAGCAATAGAGTGCAAATCTTGCACTGCTATCGGTAAAAATTTAAAATCTGTTATTCCCGCAAAACAATTTAAAGCACATACACCATGTATAGTTCCGAACCAAGAAATGCAAATAGATTTTGCAGGGCCCATTAATAACGAAAAAGAACATGAAATATACATTTTAACATGTTTTGATAGATTTTCAAAATATCCATCTGCAGAATTTGTTGATAATGCAAATTCCTCGAATGTCATAAAATTCTCAGATAACTATATACAAATTCATGGAGTTCCTCGTTCCTTAAGAATAGACCAAGCTCGTTGTCTTGTAGGTAACCATGTAAAAAAATTTTGTATAAAAAAAATATCACACTAATACCAGCTCCGGCAAACGATCATCGTGCAATAGGTTTAGTTGAAAGACTTATTGGTACTATTAAACAACGCTTGGCATGTATAAAAGAAGCCAAAAAGGAATTAAATTCGTTCACCATTAAAGCAGCATTAAAATCAATTATATACCAGCTTCGCATATGTAAACATAAAACAACTAAGCTTTCGCCATTCGAATCTCACTTTGGGCGTAAAGCCAATACACCACTTAGTAATATAAGTACTAAACCAAAATCATCTGATCTAAGTTTTGAAAAAATTTTGAATCATTATTTAGATGAAGAAACTGTAACCCCTAATGAATTGTTGCCGGAGGAACACTGGGGAAACAGCCGGAGCGACGACGAAATTGAACGCAATATGTGTAAAGCGACAAAGGAAGCCAGCACTCGCGAACGGCTAGCAACCGATAATGAATCCTGTTTCATTCGCACCACGCAAGCGCATCGTCCACTTCCTCTGAAAGAACACGCCGTACAGTTAAACGTTGCCCGAAAGAAACATCTTCATAAAAGATCCAAGAAAAATTTGGATGGTTTGTATGAGGTGTTGGCCCCAGGATCGGTGGTACAAAAGACCGATCAATACACTTCTGTCATTCGCGAACCGGGGAAGATGGAAGTAACAGTGCGCAATAGTGATATTGCGAAATTTGGTACTCGGGAAGAACGAAAAACCAAATTAACTGAACATATTAACCGTCGAGGGCCCCGCACGCACAAGAAGACAACTGAGGCTAAGATACTAAGCCACATCAAAGAATGTACCCCCATACAAAAAGGAGACCGAAAAATGAAGCATCGCAAACGAGAAACTGGTAGCGGTGTATCCTCAAACAAATCCAACATTGCTCGCGCAATGCAAGTACGTATGCCTAAAGTACCGGAAAATTTCGCTCCCCAAGTAATACCCAAAATTCCAAAGGCTGCTCCCGAACAGCAAATTATAACTGGAGAAGTATTAATTGCACCCCCTCCTACAAATAATCAACCAGAAGTACTCTTATCATCTCCTTCGGTTCCAACAACAACATTACCACATATACTGACAAGAGCAACAAAGCGGACTAGAAAAAGTCCTAATTATTATGGATACCATAAAGAAAACTCATCTGGTGACTCCACTAATTCGTGTCCCCGAACTTTGCTCCACCTCGTAGGAAACGACGCGTAGGAGATATTGAATCGATACAACCTTCGGTTGTACAAACAATTGTTGATACAGCTACGCGGGTTGAACCTATAGCAAACGACTTTCCCTCGCCTATCATAGGACAGATGTCACCGACAGACCCCGTATACGACCAGCAGATCACAGCCAACAAAAATGAGCTAATCATTGAAGAAGAAGACATGTCAAAACTCTGATTAACTAAAACTTGATACATTATTATTTATGACTAGCTATGATAACCAGTAAATATATTGTTGATACTATTTAACCGGTGAATAGGTATTAATATTATTCATATTGTTATTAAAATTTTATTTTACGCAATTTTAATTTTCATTGAAGCGGGAGAATTGTCATACATCATAAATTAATTCAGTGCTGTAAATTTATTATACGATGTACTTAATTTATTTAGTGTACTTATTCCTGAGGGGCATGTGTACAAGTCAATGTTATTTCACATGCTAGTCTGTTGTTCCCATCTCCCATAGCGGGAAATTAATGTTCACGTTTGTTATGACTTCTGGAATACCAGTTGCCTTAATTTTTATTCTCTTAGTTTTGCACTTCGCGTACAGTTGCTCAATTTAACTTATTCTTCATTAACTGTCTTTACGGATCAAGTAAAGTAGACGAATAGTCACCAAGCGATTCGCTAAGCGGATTCATTTAGAAATTGTGTAAAGCGCACTCGCCGCGCAAGTAGGACATAAAATATAAACGCAACTCACGACTCAAGATTAAGTACGCAATCTCAATTGCGTACGACAGACCTGATCCAGATCTTTTTCTTGATAATATCTATAGCTCTTGTTAACGCTTTCAAGTAATCCTTCATTTCTGAGGCTGGTTCTGGTTGGAAATTGAATTGTGTTTTTGGAAGTCTGGAGTGCTTTTATTTCATATACGGTTTCCTTGAAGTCGCTCATTTCAACATCAATTTTTTAATTTTGTTTTGCTTCCCGTTTACCGAGAAAGAGCACCAGATTTTCAATTTGCTCGGATTTTTTCTCTCTCACACAGTGGTTACAAAGCCACTTTTGAATGTGCAGCCTGCAGCTGCTCAGTGCATCTGGCAATAGCCTGTACAGAGCTAAATTACGTAGGCCTTGATGAGAATCAAGGCCCACGTAATTTAGCTCAGTACAAGCTGTTGTCAGATGCATTGAGCAGCCGCATGTATCACATTCAAAAGTGACTACGTTTTTTAAAATTTTTGCACGTTTTGCTACATTTTTTTGCTGACTTTGAACTTCTTGTGTTTGCCATAGACAAAAAACTCGAGGAACAACCCAAGAGAATATGTTGGAAGGGTGGCTGGAGGGAGATGAGTTCCCAGCCAAAGGAGTCAAGGAACAACCCATGAGCCTAAAGCGCATGATGATGCGAGAAAACTCAGCTTATATAGAAGGGTGTCCTTCTTGGCTTCCTTGCGCTGTACGTGTGACCTTCTTATAGTACCTCGTTTTTTGAAAAGACGTTGGACAAGCTAACAATCAAGGTTTTTAGCTCTTGGTCGTGGGACTGCGACACTTTTCAACGATCGCTTCCTGAGACTGCTTAGAAAGGCTAAGGATATGTGCCGAGAGGTAAACAACAAAATTGCAGTGTTCTCCGTTTATGAAAGATATTGGGAGCTCCTTCACGCTCGCAGTAGACAATACAATAGGGGTATGGTAGTTTGTCTAATTTTTCAATGAGATCATCAATTTTAAGTGGCCTTTTTGGTTGGTTTTGTATTATGGCATATCGTAGTACTGATGATGTCGTTCCAGCGTTTTAACTTTTTGTCTTTCTGCTCCTTGGACTGAAGATAACTAGTGGTTTTTTTTCCACTCAATGACTGAGCCTAGGAATAAACAATATCATCATGATCAGCACTGTCTTCCGATGGGAGGGCTTCAATAGAGTAATATAGGGAACTTGTACCTATAATTTTAAAAATGTAGTGGGAGAGAAATGAATAAATTAAACAAAGGAAATTAAAATTGACTAAATTGCAGGGTCGAGATGATGTACAGGCTTGGGGAGGTACATCCGGAAACGCCAGTTGGGTTGAAGTAAATCTGGTTCCAGAAGATTGTTGCTATCTGTAAACAACGATGGTATCACCACGGCTGCCCCGAGATTCTTTTTTCTAACTGAAAAACCTTAAATATCTTTGTGTTAATTGGTTGCATGTTCATAACAGTCTTCTCGGTTTCCTTGAGCTGAGAGCAAAACGCAAGAACAAATCGATGACCCAATTGTATTAAATCTGTTCAGATAATTTTTAACAGTTTTGGCGTCTGAATTTAACTTTTCTTCGACCGCGGGTCTGTGATGCGCGCCACGAAGACCTTTAAAATTTTCGTTTTCGTTAATTGTAACCTTTTTGACGTCAGCTGCT
This sequence comes from Convolutriloba macropyga, assembly GCF_964194025.1. Taxonomy (NCBI): domain Eukaryota; kingdom Metazoa; phylum Xenacoelomorpha; order Acoela; family Convolutidae; genus Convolutriloba; species Convolutriloba macropyga. Next base: position 65,115,616 of record NC_134468.1, read on the forward strand.
TACGAATCTCATTTCAATAAAAAAGAGAATAACAACTGCAGCGATGTAACTTTAGTTTCGGATACTTCAAGTTTACTACCACTAAGGAACTGCATATGCCACAAAATGTTTTTCCGGGTGGCTTTCCAAAGAATATTGTAAGCTTGATGGGAGAACTTGTCACAGCTACAGTGAGCTTTTACACTATTACTTATTACTTGGCGTTAATAATTTTGTCCTTCTTCAGGCAACCAGACCTGACAAATAAACTGTGCTTGTTCACAATCTTCGACAGGTTTGAGGGACGTATTGCTTTGCGAAAGAACGTCAGTATAATCTTTAAGAACTCTTAGTTAGAAAGTTGATTCCAATTTGCTGTTGCTAAGGCAGCTTGCTCCAATAAAAGCTTACTATAATAATAATATAATCTATTTTTACCACGTCATCGATTTCGAAAAGTCGAAATAGGACATTTCATTAATAAGAAAACTTTGATTTTGTTTTGGCCCCCAGCTGAGTGGGCATATAACTAATAGGTAAAAGACTGAAAACCTTTTGAAATATTTTTGTTTAAATATGATTTGCTTAGTGTTGAATATCCAAAAGTTGCAAAAGCCACTATCTTTGAGCAGGCGAAGTCTCATCAGTTTGCACTTTACTGTAAGTTTGTAAGTTTAATACCTATACCATCTTTTTTGAAAATTTCCTAAATCTTTCAATGAGTTAAGAAAAAAAAAGTTTATGAAATAAACATTTAAATTGACAATTCCAAGCAAAAATTGATACAACGTTAATTTTGCGATAACAATTTTTTTTTGCCAGTACGCAAGGAAATCTGTTTTTCCGCTCTTCCTGCCAGCTGTAGGTTACGGGTTCCATTATAATCGCAGTTCAGAAACAGCTATCGTGGGGGGGGGGGGGGGGGGTGGGTTGAGTGCATAATAGATCGAGTAAATCATGTTGAATTTTTTCATCCTCCGTGCTTAAAAAGGAGGATTTCAAGATCCCATAATGAAAAGTACAGAATTCCAAACTTCTCGTGTGTGATCCATGCTCCAAAGTCTCTTCCCATGACACAATGCCATTTTCCTCCAGATTGGTCCCTCTCTTGAAAAGCGCTGGCCAACCGTCGGGACAGCGGGCCAATTTTCCTTACTAAGTCATCGCGCGTACATTCGCTTAAAATTTGATAACACAGTTCCATCATGTCCCTGACCAGTTTTTGATTCAAGTCTGTTTGCAGAAGGACACTGATATCCTAAAATATTTAGAGAAACCTTCAATAACTTATCAAACAGCTAGCTATTTCAATTTTTGTCTCACTATTTAAGCTTTGTAAGAGTATTTAGCAAATATTCTGGTTTGGCCCCCAGTGTTTTTATGACCCCTATTAGTAATTATGACTTGTGTATAGGGTAAGTTTTTGGCCCTGCTATCGGGGGATTGAATGCATATACATAATGAATTTTTCATGCTTTTCAAACGTTTACTGATTTCTCACAATTTTTGCTGTTTTGCTGAGGACAAGGTATCCTGTAGCGACAAAGCTGTTTTAGGTGATGCTAAATTGGGTAAAATCACGTAAGATAACCCAGAACTAATAACTCACTGTTTTATCCACTATTAAACAACAAATTAACAACAACACGCCTGCTCCGATCACCTTTCTATCCAAACTAACGTTAATATTATTGACTCCCTTGTGCCACTTGTTGCTAAACACAAATTTCGCTTTCAAAAATGCAGACTGGCAAGCTCTTACTGACTCCATTGGAATATGATCATTTATCATGGTGGATTCTCTCACGTTTAACATGATAAAACGCCTCGAAACAAAAATAAACAGGAGAAAGCAATCATCGCTGCGTTCAATAAAGTTAAAAAGACTTGAAATAGAAATCCAGTGATATGGAACTCTGCAGTTTTGAAAAGGAGGTTTTTGCGAGTCGATATTTCAATGAAATTCAACAATTGTTCCTCCACAGGAAAAAGCCACGTCTTACGCCTGTTATGATCTACAATAGTGTAAGGCTTGACACCGATGACAAAATCGTTGAAGCTTTCAATATGGTTATTGCGAGTGTGTTCACCGAAAAGCGTGAGCTTGAAAACAAGTTCCAAGACTCAGTTTAATAAACAGTGTACGGTGTAACGAAGCCAATGTTGAAAGGTATCTCGTAAAAGTTATTCCGACCAAAGGAAAAGGAACAGGTCCTGATGGCATTGGAAATCGTTGTCTGAAAAAAATGTGCTAAAACGCTTTGGTAATCGATTGAACTCATTTAGCAGACAATTATTAACAAAGGGTTCACCCGTGTTTTTGGAAGATTAGTCAAATTAGTCCCATTTTAACGGAGACAACGCCGATGTCACCTGTTACAGACCGACAGCCTGCTCTTTGCGAAAATATAAAAGAGCTAACAGTTCTGTGTATCGATTTTACCGTTGCTCTCGATACCGTTGCGCACCATAACTTGCGCACTTTATGAAAAAAACTGCATTTTATTGGTATAGGTGGCAAATTTCTTAAACTCGTGACAAGTTATCTCACAAATTGCAGGCACCATGTGGAAATAAATCTAAGCCGATCTAGAAGCAGCATATTTGGTAGTGGTGCCACAGGGCGCAATTCTTGGTCCCCTGTTATTTATCATTTACGTCAACGACCTTCCCACAGCCAAGTGCGAAAAAACAACAGCTATGGTTTTGTGGATGATCGTAGTGATAGTTGAAAACCAAAGTGACTCTGATGAGTCAGTGAGATACTCAACAAATTTGTGTAGCGATAACAAGATGAGTCTAAATGTCTGTAAAACAACTACTTAACATTAAGGGAATGCAGAATGCAAACATATAGAACAAAAACCTAAAATGTGTTGAATCTCAGCGGGATCTTGGCTTATTGATTCAAAGTAATGTTTCAAACTGAGTAGAAATTGTAAATTAAGAAAATCGAAAGCACTGAAGACCTTCAGAAACATATCTCAACGCTGCGGCTTGGGAACTCAGCTTAATGCATATAAGTGTTATCTCGTGCCCATTCTAACTTATTTTTCAGCTGCATGAATGCCGAACAACAACAACATGCAAAAATTTGAAGACTTTCAGAGGACGGTAACATTATGGATACTAAACGACAACTGAACCTACTGCGACCAAGTTTTGAAAAATTTGCTTGTTTATAGAAATGCATGAATTTCTCACTATTTTGTCACTTTTGAGGGGAAATCTTGATGTGGACTTGAAAACAGAGTTCAATGCAATCATAGATAATTTGCAAATACGTCACTTTGTTCTAGGTCAGATGAAAACGATCATAAATTGCCTAAACGGCACTGATGACAATTTCTTCTTCCACACCAAATGTTTCTTTACCAAACTGACCAATTTTTTTACATTTTGGACCCGCTTTGAACGAAAACACAATTAGAAACATTTACTCGAGGTTTTTCTGCGGAATGAGCATATTGAAAAGAATAATTGTACGTTTAGACTGCCTTGCAGGTGTGGGATTTGTAAGAACTTCTCCAAACTGCTGTAAATTGGACTTGAAATTATGTTTCGCTAATCCCAAAGCTTTGACTTAGATCAGGATGCTTCATCGATCAATTAGTTAAATTAGAGGTGGATTGCAGTAATACACTAGAAGTTCAATATGCAGAATCGATTTTTCGAACTAAGATATGGGTAGTCTCAGTAGTGCTTCCTATTTTGGGAACGTTACCAAAACAAGGTTACCTGGGAACAGCGTATAGCTGAACATTGAGAGTATATTTGAACATTAGAATTAAAAAAAAACATTGAGAGTATATTGGCCGGTCCAGGATCCTCCCATCTGTATGTAAAAATTTTTAAATTGATTTTTTGAAGTTTGAAGCAAGTATTGTAAACATGTGACTGCTTATTAAGCGATGGTCAAAATTTTGAGCTTTATTAGTGCGCTGTCTTTTGAAAATCTATCATAACGTTTGACCTTTTCTCGTCAATGAGAACACAATTTGGTGTAATGGTTTTAATAACGCTGGAGAAGTAAAAGGAGAAAAGGTAGTAGTTTTAAGGCATGACATTTTATCAAAAATTTCACAAACTCTTTTAACGTGAAGTGAAAAATTTGGTATTAATAGATTTGTTTTCTGAGAGCAAAGTGTTTTCAGGTGCAAGAATTTGACTGCGCTGTTTTCATTTTATGCACGGAAACTTTTGAAAGATGATGCGTGTGTTCTAATACATCGAAATGTCCAAACTTATGTAAGTGTTCTAATGCACAGTTGTTTAAACATCTAGGATAGCAATTTTTTGTTCTTAAGAATTTGACGCTATTTGTTTTAATGAAATATGTTGTTTTTTTCATGTTGCCAGCTCATGTAGTTTTTTTTTGTTTTAATGTGAAGTCTTGTAGTTTCTCTTTTGTAGTTTTTGTTCATTATTTGTTTTTCACTTAGTGTCAATAAATACAGGTGTCTATGCTCTCAAACTGCCAATATCTAAATTCATTCATTATTTTATTCAGATCTAACAGTTTTAACGACTTTGACACAACTTTTTTGGAAAAAATTTTTATTTTGTTTTGAATACCGACCGTTTTTCATATTTATGTTTTCTTGTAGCTTTCAATTGGTCTCTAGTTTGATCTTTTAATTGTCCCTCATTTGAACTTTTAATTGTCTTCCTTTGTTACAATCGTTGTTACGTGGTCCCGCAATTGTTTTTTTACTAAAGTTGATATATTGTTCCTATTGATGTTTAGTGCAATAGATCTATTTCGACTTGTAGTTGCGTGTAACATTTCCTCTGAGTCACATCTTTTCATTAACAATTTATAATCAAATGTTCGTGTTGTCCTTGTACTGTCTCTCTGTGATTTTTTTCTAAAATTGAGATTTTCTGTCCAAATTCTCATAATGTAAAGGTGTTTTGAAATTAACGCGATAGTTTCAAAAAAGTTTCTGAAAAAGAAATTTAATTTTCGAGTTTAGTAGTTTACTTTTATTTAGTGTAAGTCTTGGTAAATGATTTGTTTGTTATCGGAGGCTTTTTAAAGGAGGGTGATACCGTTGTCTTCTGTTTTGTTCAGTCTTTCAAATGTAATTCTGGGCTGGTCCCGTTTTTTAAACCAGGTTAAGTTGTGCGACCTGAAAGTAAGTTTGTTCTCCTCACTCAGAAAAATGACTTCCACAGTCTTTAATTTCTGTTCAATTGAGGACACAAGGTGAATAGGTCTAGTCGAAAAGTTTTGGCAATTTTTTGCACCCCCCGACCATAAACAATTGTGTTTCAAGATTCTGTTTCATGCATTTTTTGGAGTTTAGAGGTTGGCATAAGTTATTCGAGTTTTAATTTCTTGGAGCTATGTTTTTTGAGGTAGGGCAAACCTTTGTTTCGTTTCTGGAATAATCCAACTGTTTTTATGCTATGCTTTTTATGCAAAATTTCTGCTTGGTTGTTTTGATTTTTTGTTGAGTGGGCTTTAAGCCCTTGACTGCCATTATCTAAATTTTGCTCTCACAATTTTAAACGTATCCGCCAGAATGTGGGAAAACAGCCGCCGTTGACGCGCTTGATGCACATCGGGATTGAAACAGAAGAACAAAAAAGAAGAGATAAATCGGCCGATTCTTTTGTTTCTTTTTCAGTATCAAAAAGTGTTTTAGTTTGGCGTGCAGTTTCAGTTGGGTTCTAAAACTATACTCAATTCAGCTTCTAAACTGAGAGCTAATAACCTTGATACCAATGTCAGCTAACAAACACTCCGATGAACTTTGATAACCTAATTCTCAATGGCTTCATGACCGGGTTTTATCGGTTTATCCCATCTCCTTTGAGTTTGATCTTTTGGCTTTGACAGTTTTCAACACATTGCCTAGTTGAATGAGTGAAAGAACTTAGAATCCACTCAGTTGAATCAGAGTGAAGTAAGTCAGAAATCAAACGTGAAAATCGTGACTAATGTAAAACGGAAAATGTTATCAAAAGGTAAAGCGAATTAAAAAACACAGCAGGACAAGTCCTGACGTACAATTCAAAGAATTTTCTTGAGTAAACAAAGAACCAGACCTAGAGTGGACTATGCGTGAATAGCGAAAACCATTTCTAAAAAAATCAGATTAAAAAACTAAAAATCAATCTCAAAATGACGCATGTGAACAAAAACCACTAGCGAGAAAGCGAAGTTTTGTTCAAACATCGTTTTAGCACTCTACTTTAAAATTAGTGCGAAGAGATTCCACGCGGCAAAACCACTCGCTTTTTTGCTCCATTTCTTTTTTCAGCGTGACCAAAATCATTAATCCAATTTGACTTCAAAAATCATGAAAATGTTTGAACAGATCATAAAAAAAACAGCGCCCCAGTACAATTCAAAATTTTTGAATTGTAAAAATTCTTTGAAATGTAAAAAAGGAGAGAGCCTGTATAATAGCCGTTGAGAGGCTGACAGCGGTTTCATTTGGTGTCATTTTTTACTGTAAATAATCTTAGTGCTGCTATGATTTTTGTCTTGCTCCCCCACCTACAGGCAAGCTCATCCGTCCCCCTCCTCCTATTGAAGCAGGCTGCAAGCTCCTCCGTCCCTTGAAGCAGGCTGCAATAGATAAGAGCTACCACTAGTTGTTCGATAGCACTTCCTCTGTTTTAAGTCAGTTGTTTTAATTGCTCTCGAGTCAATTATTCAATTAATCTGAGCGCGTGTTTCTCTAATACATTTTGCTGGACTGTTTTCTTCTTGGACATTCTTTGATCTTGCGTAATTTTTTCACGCTTGACTAGCAGGTAATTCTGATTTTTAAACAAGGATAATAATTGCTATGAGGTTGGTTGCTCCACATCTCGAAGTTGAAGAGACAGCTCCACCTCTGAGCGGGAAGACAAATGGACACAAAGTGGGTTTTCTCGACGTCATTTTGTTTTCTTTTTAAGTTCACGATGTTTGGGGGGGGGGGGGGTGCTAATATACCATTTAGCCAGTGTATGGAACCGTCCAAGTGGAGGTATGTCTTACTAAATCGAGATTTCAAACGTATTTTTAAGTAAACTTGCACATTACCAGATTTCAAATGCAATGGCTCAAGGCGGGGCTTTCGTTTCGAGAGTGCGCAATCATCACAGACCTCATTGACTCTCAGAGTTCATTGACTCTCAGATGTTTGCAGGTAAATCGGATTAAAAAACACAGCAGGACAAGTCCTGACGTACAATTCAAAAAATTTTCTTGAGTAAACAAAGAAACAGACCTAGAGTGACCCATGAGTGAATAGCGAAAACCATTTCTAAAAAAAATCAGATTAAAAAATTAAAAAAAAAACTAAAAATCAATCTCAAAATGACGCATGTGAACAAAAACCACTAGCGAGAAAGCGAAGTTTTGTTCAAACATCGTTTTAGCACTCTACTTTAAAATTAGTGCGAAGAGATTCCACGCGGCAAAACCACTCGCTTTTTTGCTCCACTTCTTGTTTCAGCGTGACCAAAATCATTAATCCAATTTGACTTCAAAAATCATGAAAATGTTTGAACAGATCTTAGAAAAAAACAGCGCCCCAGTACAATTCAAAATCTTTGAATTGTAAAAATTCTTTGAATTGTAAAAAAAGGAGAGAGCCTGTATAATAGCCGTTGAGAAGCTGACGGTGGTTTCATTTGGTGTCATTTTTTACTGTAAATCATCATAGTGCTGCTATGATTTATGTCTTGCTCCCCCACCTACAGGCAAGCTCCTCCGTCCCCCCTCCTCCTATTGAAGCAGGCTGCAAGCTCCTCCGTCCCTTGAAGCAGGCTGCAATAGATAAGAGCTACCACTAGTTGTTCGATAGCACTTCCTCTGTTTTAAGTCAGTTGTTTTAATTGCTCTCGAGTCAATTATTCAATTAATCTGAGCGCGTGTTCTCTAATACATTTTGCTGGACTGTTTTCTTCTTGGACATTCTTTGATCTTGCGTAATTTTTTCACGCTTGACTTGCAGGTAATTCTGATTTTTAAACAAGGATATTAATTGCTATGAGGTTGGTCGCTCCGAATCTCGAAGTTGACGAGAAAGCTCCACCTCTGAGCGCGAAGACAAATGGACACAAAGTGGGTTTTCTCAACGTTATTTTGTTTTGTTTTAAGTTCACGATGTTTTTTTTTTTTGGGGGGGGGGTGCTAATATACCTTTTAACCAGTGTATGGAAACGTCCAAGTGGAAGTAGGTCTTTCTAAATCGATATTTCGAACGTATTTTTAAATAAACTTGCACATTACCAGTGGGGAGAGATTTCAAATGCAATGGCTTAAGGCGGAGCTTTAAATTAAGAATGTACACCTCGTTTCGAGAGTGTGCAAACATCACAGAGTTCATTGTCTCTCAGATGTGTGCAGCTTTCCTTAGGTCAGTAGAGGGCGTGAACGGGAATTTCTCAATTCTAGCGAACATGAGGACATCTAGTTAAATCCAAATGGAAGTTCTTCGTTAAATCTAATGATAATGCTTAGCAATAGAACGTTTTTCATCAGGGGCGTTCACAAAGAGACTCATTTTAACTAATTTTCTCTATTCATTTGAACAGTTTCGAGGTGTTAGAATATTTAACTTCCCTCCTTGCGAGGTGATGCGACAATTGACTCTGAATGTTTTTGTTGTCAGAACAAAATTTGGCTTCTGATTTATCAGAACAATGCTGCACAATAATTTTGGTCAATCATTGTCCTCTAACATTCCTCTAATCCTTCCATTGCAAAAATTGCATTGTCTTTTGTTTCGGTGCCGTTTTGCGTGGAAGCCTTCGTCATTTCGTCAACAGTCCATCACTTAGTTAAAGTCCAGGTAAAGTCTTTTCATGGGTCCAGCTAAGTCTTTTCATAGCCAATTATTGTCGAGTACGGTCTGTCTTTTCATGGGTCGAGCAAGTTTGCGTTGGATTTAGTTCGCCTTTTGGCGCTTTTATTAGTTTTTAAAGGTGTCATGCCAATTATTACCCAGCAGCATACGATGCTATATCGGTGTTAATAGCCTTGATGGTCGCTGACAAGATTTCTTTGAGGGTGTCGGCAATTATGGACAGATCATAGTGGAAAACTTGCTTGTAGGGATTCTTGAAGGCATTGTTTTCTATCGAAGTTGAGCCATTGGCTTCTGGGTTAAGAGCAACCTTCGGTCGTGGGGTGTGACGTTTGGAACTTGTTTGATACCTTTCTATGAACCTCTATTTCGACCGAGAGTGGCGTTCCGTTTACCGTCGCGCAACGAACGCATGGAAAATTTTGGTCATGCTCTTGTCTTAACAACTAGCATGCCGATAAGCCAGGCATGGATAGCACCGAACATCTCAATCTGTGAGTTGGCTTAAAATTTTTGCGCAGGTGGACTGCTAAGACATTAAGCTAAAATATATGAAGACAAGACTGTTTGTAGGCTAAACTTATCAGTTTAAAGGGTGACTTAAGCAAATATTGTGGTCAAATTATATGCAAATATAGTTAAATACATGAGAAATGTATAACAACTCTGAAGATTTAAATGCGAGGGATATTAAAATTGAGGGACATGATCTGATTTTCTGATTTGTTGGTAGTGCCAAGTACTTAAAATCTAATTAGTTTGTGTATTGCATAATTGTTCCCACATTTTTGAAAAAAGCGATAGCCCCGATTTATTGTGGAATTTTTGAGGGCATCCCAGGGTAGCATATGTGGTATCAATTTGAAGCTCTCTGCGTCTAGAATTTCACTACAAAAAAAATTTTAAAAAAAATGCTAATTTGGATTTCTTAAATCAATTTCTAACCACCATTTCAAGCAATTTAGCCTAACTTTTTATTAAATTTAGCTAAAATTTGGGTCAAAATTCAATCAATTACGACAACTAGTGGTTGTTCGAGACTATCTTTTAAAAGAAAGTTTCTTATCGTTTTGTCAATGTCTTATATAGCACATAGAAAAAATGAGTTAATTGAAAAAAAGTTTGCGACAAATTCTCTGATACCTTTATTAGTTTCTAACCGGTCCCTAACCTTTGTTAACATAACTTTTCGCCAAAAGTTGAGATTTAAATATGTGAGAGGTCTTTATAAACAGGAAGAAAAAGCATGCACTTTTTCCGCATGCACAATTGACTGAAGATTTAACAATTTCAACAATAATTCATTCTTCAATTTGCACTTTTCTGGACTATATTAAAATTTGAAAAAAAAAACAGATTTTTTGACATTTTTGGCACTTTGATCATTTTTTACCTCACTAATATTTTTTCTCATATTTGTATCATACAATAAAACAGACAAATTTATGCAGCTGTACGTATTCAGCCAACTATTAATGATTTCCTATTTTATATAATTTAGATAGATTTTAGAGAATTCTGTTTTATTAAGACCTTCATCACATTTGGATTTTTGGTCAATTGGAAGTCATTTCTGAGGGGGAAGGTCAGGTAGCGGACCGAGTGACGGCACTGAGGCAGCCAACAAAATATTAAGCTTCAGTGCGCGAACGGCTATCTGAGGCAAGAGAGAAATCAAATTTCTTCCCCTGCTTTGACTGCTCCTCTTAGTGTTATCCCCTTTTCCATATCAGACTACTTTTAGGCTGTTGCTAAAAAGTAATCAATTGTTTCTATTGGTGCTTAGCTTCAGCTTCAACTTTGTCAATCGCTTTTAGGATTCTATTTTTTTGAAAATAATTGTTTTCGAAAATTTGTCGATATGATTTTTTGTCAACCATTTTTGGCGACTTGCCTCATTATCATTAATAATGACAATTAAATAGAAAAGAGGCAGTTTTTCATGCATTCAGTTTCATTTGTTTTGACGGAGATTACCTGGAGGAGGATTAGAAACGACAAGTTTTCCAAAACTGAACTTTCTGTTTTTTTCTGTCAAGTCGTTCTGTTTTCCTTCATTTGAAGTGTTTTGAGCTCCACTTAATGCAATATAAAGGCAATCAGACTTTAATTGGTTCGTTTTACTATGTTTTGAATATTTTTAACATGGTTTTTTCCAAGATATTATTTTAAAGTTTTTATTCTCTGTTGATGATGTTTTCTTCCTTCTGTTCGAAACACAAAATATTAGCAGATCTCAAATTCTCTAGTAAAGTATATCGCCGTCTTTTCAACTTTTCCTGACTTCTACGTTGCTCTTGGTTCTACCAAATTGGATATTTTTGAGAACTTAAATTTTTTAGAATTGATGCTCCTTTAGTTAAAATATATTCACTGTTGGCGTATTAACAACAAAACTACAGCACAAAACTTTTGCTGTTTTTATTAAGTTACTTAATGATCTGAGTTATTACATCGAGATTTTTGAAATTTAAACTCACAGGTATGTGAGGGCCCTTAGCATTACTTTCTTAAAGAAAAAAAACTTCTTTCAAGATGTGAAGAAGATAGCTGATCTCTTTATCATTTAAATCGCATTTTGTTACTGCTACTCTCTCATAAGTTAATCTAATAAGCATATTTCAGTTTTTTAAAAAATTGTCGTTCTTTTTAAAGCCATTAAAAATAGCATTTTTTCATTAAAAGTTGTTTGAAATTTAGCACTCTTCGGCTCGCCATTGTAGCTTTTGCTGTAAATTTTATTTGGGATATGATTGCTTCATTGGGGTTTTAACATGAATCTGTTGATTAACGTGGTTTTTGTTTACTTCAAAACCCAGTTTTTAAACAATTTGTTCAATCTTTTTCTCGATTTTTTAACCATCTAAGTTATCGTTAACAGAATAGGTCAGTAATCATGAATTCAACGCCTTCGTTTCACCAACTTTTGAATTTTTTTACGAATTTTACATGCTATTTATTTCAATCGTTTGGAGTATAATGCAAGAAAAACTTGAAAAACTTAGACCAACTTGTCCTATTGATATTGAAATCCTTCTTAGTGAATCAATTATGACATTACTTAATAATATTGTTAGTTTCCAGCATTTTGCATTTCTGAAACGAATTTTTACGGCTTCGATTAGCTTGAAATAAGAAGAGTTTCACAGAATACAATTGGCGTAGAACCGCTGTCTCCTGAATGATTTTTGGGTTCGTTTTCGATTATATAGATAACGAAAACGTTTTTGTTTTTTTTTAAATTAGTTTAGCTTCTACAGCCAGTTTTACCATTTTTTTCTTGTTAAAACGTTCTTGCTGACAAATTTAGAGATTACGAAAAAAGTTAACTTTGAATCAGAAGTCGTCAACTTGATTTTAGAATTGTTTCAAAAAATCCTTAATGTTGAAAGAATTATGGAAAAAGCTTGATGAAGCTCAATAATAATCTTCAGTAATGAAGAGAATTAAAACTTAAAGGTATCGTGTTTAGTTACAACACGTTTTAGGAAAACTCATTTGATAATTTTTCATAATTTAAGGATAATTAAGTATTTCGTATATAAAGGTTGCTGTGGTTTTTTATTTCCTCTGAAAATTCCCCGTGTGAAAATATTTCCCCTGTTGTTTTTGTTTCAAACTTTAGCTAAATAAAGCTAGCTAATTTTGCAGCAGTTTAATAAAACCAATGTTTGGTGCTAAAACAAAGGTTTCGGAAATATCTTTTCTGATATAATGATTTAAAATGTATTATGTTTTCAAATGCGAATGTGGGAGCATTGTGTGCCACGCACAGAATAAGCAAGCCCTTCTGTTTATCATATATTATTGTTTAGATTATTTTTTTAAAATTCTATCAGTAACAAGTCTACTTAGGTGGGGAATGTATCTTTTTAAATCAAAAATTGTCAAACTAGTGCTACAAGAGTAGCCAGCAACATCGAAAAATACATGCATTATTTTTAAGCTTTGGGGCATACACAACTAATGATAAGTTGCGCCGTGCGAGCAGAACTTGTGAAACTAATAAAACAGCGGGATCAAATTAATAATTTTTGAGAATTACCTGGAGCTGTATGATTTTTCTGGCTCTCTCCGCTTGCTTCCTGAACATGCATATGATGGGAAAGGACATCGTTGTCTGCATTTGGGGATTTGTGTTGGGGGTTATAGTCGGAGGAGTCTCGTTGGTATTCGTAGGAGTTGTCGCAGCATGGTACACTCCTAATTCTCGATTTGCTACTTTTCCCAATGTTAAACAAATAAGCAAGATAGTTATATTTTAAGGACGTTGAGGACTTTATTTGTATACTTACTAGCTTTAATTATTAAAATTCATTCTCCGTAGTCGGAAAAAGTGACCTTTTCTATTTCTCTTCTTTGTATTGTATATTTGATCATCTATTGTTGATACCATAAGTTAACCAGATTATAATTTTCAGTTATAATATTTATAGAGTTATAGCTTTTTAGTATTCGCCGACTTAAGAGGAGGGGGCTCGTAAACGAAGAACTGAGCTAGTATTTATTATAGCTTTGGAACTGACCACTGTGGAGAAAACTATTAATGGAAATTATCTAAATTAGTTTACTGCTAAGGTGGGAAAAGAAACAGTTCCTGCTAGTGTTGTGTTCATGGTGGTATGATAAGCACTGCCTGACATAATTGCTATCAATACTATCTCCTTTCTCGAACTTGTCACTAGTAAAACCGCTTTGAATTTGTTTGATGCACGTGCTAAACAGTAATTTAGAACTCTTTAGCGTTTACGTTACATACATTTCGAATTTTATGCGACATTGACCATCTTCTGCCCCGCTGCCCACTGCCCGACCTGTTGGTTGTGCTGTGCTTTTTATCACTTGTGGTTTTCCAATTTGAAATTAAGACCTTAAATTCAGACCCGCGCTTTCACCCTCAGAGAGATTACAAAGACACACTCACTGAGACCATACACACATCGACCACACACCCAGGTACCCTAACATACAACCAAACACAGACTTTCACGGAAACAACACAAATGCACAGACATTCAAGGGCATCGAGACAACACACAAACAGACAACAATGCAAAGAGAACACACACTAAGACACACGCATACTCTTTCATTCTCTCTCGCACACAAAACCACAATGGGGGCTAAATTATAGACTCATTGTGGTATACCCAGGATGAAGTCCGCGACCCAAGACAGGTATTGGCCAGACAAACTTAGGTCACGGACAGGGGGGTCCGGTGCGGCCCAACTCAATGGTCTGGGAAAAATTTGGGTCGCGCCTTTCCGTCTGACCAATGGCAATTTTTGTCTGTTCGGTCTGGCCAATACCGATATTTCGGTCTGTTTGGCCTGGCCAATACCCACTTCTTGGTCTGATGGGTCTGGCCAAAACCCCTATCTCGGTCTATTCGGTCTGGCCAATACCCTTGTTTTGGTCTGTTCGGTCTGGCCGATACCAATATTTTGGTCTGTTGGTCTGTCCAATACCTCTATATCGGTCTAATTGGTTTGGGCAATACCCAGATTTTGGTCTGTTTGATCTGGCCAATACCCAATTTCAAGACCTAGAGGTCCAGACAAATAAGTGCGGGTCCTCTAAAAAGTTTTATAAATGCGTGCTGTACTTACTGTTTTTCAAAATAGCAGCCCGTAAATGGTAACCAACATGTACTTCTAGATGATTTGACTACTTCATTAACTTTTTTAAAATTTGGATTTGTCTTTAAATCGACGGTTTTTTTTTCAATAATTTCTTTTTAAAATCTCATATTCATTTGTCATTCAAAAAATGAAAGGAAAAAAATATAAATTTTATTGGATGCTTCTACACGTTTAATTGGATCTGGCCAATGGTCTGGCCTAGGATCTGTTTGGTCTGGGCAATGGTCCGGACAACGGTCTGGCCTAAAGTCTGATCGGTTTGGCCACTGGTCTGGACAAAGTTTGTTCAGTCTTGCCAAAGTCTGTTTGGTATGGCCATAGGTGGTGGCCAAGAATGACCAAAGTCTGTTCGGTCTGACCAATACCTATCTTTAGGTATGGTCGGTTTGGGGCCCCCTGTCTGCGACCGAAATTGGTCTGGCCAAAACCTGTCTTGGGTCGCCAACTTCACCCTAGGTATCCACGGTGATGGGTAGGGTCTGTGCGTTATACAGCCACTAGGCTATTGGACGAGGACCGAAAAATACGCAAAGTAACGCACGCACAAACAATTGTAAACTCACAGTCAACACCCGGATTCTCTTGTCCCGAGGAGAATAAATTGTTATGCAATATGGAAATTGGAGATCTTTTCCGTATGAGCACTAACGGAAAAGATCTTAAATTTGAATAAATTTACTTAAAACCCGCTGATAACTTTTATGATTGTTCAATGCAAATAGCTAAAATTATGAAGAACTAGCAAGCCCGTAAAAGTATAACAAGAAAATAATTTAAAGGAATAGAATATTTCAAGAATTTATGAATTCTGATTCTCACCAACTCGGGCTCGCACCCATGCCTTTCTATTAACAGACATACATACAGACATGCCTTTCTATTAACAGTCTTACTTCTTACGCCCCCGATGCTTGCTGTTTTTTGTTCTCGCATTTTTTTTTGTTCAACTACTTTCTATAATGCTACGTTGCATATTTAAGAAGCGCTAAGACTTGTGCAGATAAGGGCTTCTGCACGGTGGCTTAACACGACTCAAAACTTATGTACTACGTAAGGCGGCATGTTTAAGGAGCGTCAACAATTCTAATATTTGGAGCTTGAACTTGTTGATATAGCATTCGAGATAAAATAATTATGTAGTAGAAAGTATCAATAGATAGAAGAAAAAAGATTACAACAGTGAGATAACAAAGAATCATAGAGAAGGAAAAGAATAAAAAGAAAAAAGCAAAAGACAGACAAGAGATGCGGATAAACGACAATTACCCGTTTTTAAGCCAAGAATATTGAAGCAGTTTTCGGCACCAACTCAGGCAACAACCCACAGCCTTCGCTTGTCAGTCATAGGTCCTATACCATAAGCTTCCAATGTAGAACCGCTTTTATCTATTGCACTTTCTACGAGAGCATACTTTTGGTCAACGGTTATTTGACTCGCTTGATTTTGCTATGATGCATGATCAATGAGCGCCAAAAAAAATAACAAACTAGGAGCTTCAATATGACAATAAAGCGCGTTTCAAAACTACAGATTTACGCTCCATGGTTCAGAACCGTTATAACATGAAGATAGGAGAGCTGATAATCATTGCGCTCAACTGCTATTTATATTTAAAATAACGATAGATAGATATATAGCCACACAGAGTGAGAGAGAAAGATAGAGAGAGAGAGAGAGAGAGAGAGAAAGACAGAAAGTGAGAAATACAGAGAAAGAAAACAGAGAGAAGTTTTCAGGAAGTGCAGGCGAGAGAGAAATAGGGGAGGAAAGGGAAAGTGAGATTGACAATGGGAGGAAAGAAAGCAGGAAAAATAAT